>NC_141547.1:42107500-42395000 GCF_021556685.1 Rattus norvegicus
CATGCAATGCATGGGTTCAACTGCTACATGGTACTACTGCAGGGTTTGACGCCTCTGCAGTGTATTTTCCCTTTGTATAATTAATTGATGGGCTCTAGTGGGTTCAGTTTTCTAGGAATACCCTAACACATATGCTCTATGGAACTGAATGGATGCACAGGTGTGTGACAAATATGCTTGAGACTGCTCAGTCCCTATAGATATATCAGTAGGGGATAAATACTTTACATTTTTCTTTAGAGAAGAAAATAAGATATATTTTAATTCATAAATGTATAGAAGTAATTGTGTATCTTTTTTTTCCTCAGTGAGAATACAGCAGTGCTGTTGCTGGTCAAATTAAATTGTTCTGATAGATGGGTGAATCCGGTTTTGTTTCCTTCCTTCCTTCCTTCCTTCCTTCCTTCCTTCCTTCCTTCCTTCCTTCCTTCCTTAATGGTGTTTCAGTTAGGGTTTCAGTTGCTGTAAGGAGACACTAGGAGTGTAGCAACTCTTACAAAGCAGGGTATTGAACTGGAGCTGGCTTACATTTCAGAGGTTTGGTTTGTTATAATCAAGGCAGAAAGCATGGTGACACATAGGCAGATGTGGTCCTGAAAAGCCAAGAGTTCAACATCTGGATCTACAGGCAACAGGAAGAGAGAGTGACACTGGGCCTGGCTTGAACATCTGAATCGTCGAAGCCTTCCCCCAGTGACACACTCCTTGCAACAAGGTCATACCTACTCCAACAAGTCCACGGCCTAATTCTTTCCAATAATGCATACCCTATGAGCCTATGGGGGTCATTTTGATTCAAACTACCATATAGCGGTAGCTTACCAACTTAATTCTCATATGTTCCTCTACAGACCCAAAGGCCACAAGAGAGGGATAAAGGCTTCACAGAGTGACCTGGTGAAATCTGGGCCAAGTGCAGATTAGATATAGTCTTTATCTGCAGAAAGAACTTTACAGTTCTCACTCTGTCAGCAAAGTAAAAAGTAGTTTTTAAAATGAGTTAGTCATTGAGGCAGAAAGGGGATTGTTAAACAGGTATCTCTTTATATCGGGGGTGGGGGAAAAAAGAAAAGAAAATTTATACTAAAATAAACTCCTGTTTTTAAAAGTGGTTTATACTGCCTATTCCCTCAGAGGGAGTTAACAACAAGGAAGTTGTATTTTCTGACTCTTTTGTGTTCCTGGCCACGTGGTTGGGTGCTTTGAACTGTAATCTTCTAAAGGGAAGCTAAAACTGCGCTCTGTTCGTTTATCACAGCTCATCTGTAGCACAGCAAGACACAGGGCTTGTTTCTCTGAGGAAGGAAGCACACAGTGTGGAGGGCAAAGCTCTGTGCATCACCAGATGCTGGGTCCCCACTGACGTTGCCCTGTTTTGTCTGCCACACGAAAGGCTCTGAAACAGCATCTCCTTTATTTGCTTCCAAAGAATGTCACTTAGTCTCCACTCCTGAGACATTAGGATATTTCTGTGTGACAAGCTGTCTTCTCTTTCTTCATAGGGATGTCGTTCCTAGAGAAAGTAATGGAGAGAGCATTGAAGCGGCGGACGCTTAGGGCACACCTGCATTCAAGGGCATGCAGGCCGCCATTTATAAATGGATGCTCGTTATCCAGACGTCTCGAAAGGGAAAAAGTGGAGCAGATTCAGGACAGAACCTTGTATAAATCAGTCTTTACATGGAAAAGGATGATATTCTGGGATGAGAAAGAAAAAAGGGCCCACAACTATTCCTGCAGCAGTAAATTTAGAATCCCTCCCAGAGACCCTGAAGATGAGAAATCTCTTAGCGCCCACCTCAGGAACATTTTTCTGGTAGAAGTATAATTTTAGCATATTGGCTGGAATCTGACGCCTGGTGGGTTTACCAGTACATCTGTGGGTGGGGAGAAAACAGCAAGCAGGGATTCTGGTCCCTCTGGGCCATCACAGCCAAGTGGGACTCGGATCCAGCAGGCACCGCGTGTCCCTCCCAGCCTCTTTCCCATTTCTCTTTCTAAGCTCCTTTTCCCCTGAGGATCCTCCTCTTCCACCATGGCTTTCATTCACCTAGATGTCATTTCGACATCCCCTGGAATTTCCAAAATTGAAATATGAGCCGTTGCTACCTGCGTTGGCTAATCTTCAGAGTGCGAGGCAGGTTTGGAGCAGAGCAAATGTGGGCTTTTCATTAAGGGCTTCAGATCTGCTTTTAACTTTTTACTTTAAGGATTTGTGATTTAAGCCCTAACTAGCTCCATATCCTAATCTATACAGAAGAGAAAAAGTTCTTATAAACTCGGAGCACAAATGTGTCATATGACAGTCTTGAGCATCATCATTCCAGTTTGTCGCTTCCTGGAATTTTGGTTCAGTTGCCTTATATTGTATTGTACTATATTCTATTTTGAGCTTTTAAAAAAAATGACACTTTCCACACGTGCATTCCTGGCAGATGGGATCCACAAATACCCCTGCCTCTTTTCTGCCAGTAGCGCAGCATCTCTGAGAGAATGTGGCGCTCTCCGCGCCATGCTTTGATTGCTGGCAAAGAGAAGCCAAGCTGTTGCTTTCCATTTTTCCCTGGAGAATCTCGACTTTTCTCTCTTGATCTAGGGCTGTGCATTCTGGGAGAAGAGATGCAGATTAAAGAATTAAAATCATTGAATGAAAAGGATGGATGGCTGTTGCTTGGTTTTAGTTGAATCCCGTGTACACTTCTTCTTCTTTTTTTTTTTTTTTTTTAGTTCTTTTTTTCGGCACTGGGGACCGAACCCAGGGCCTTAGGCTTCCTAGGTAAGCGCTCTACCACTGAGCTAAATCCCCAGGCCCCCCCCCCCCCCCCCCCCCGTGTACACTTCTTAAGCGTTGTGACAAGCTAGGGCCACCTGTTGCCTACACTTGTGATGTTTGGCAGTGTTTGGGAGTAAGGGTAAAGTGCTGGGACTCGGGGAGTGTGGAGGAGGGATGAGTGGTAACTTAGAAAGCTGTGTTCCAGCAGCTCCGCACTTTAAAACTCCGCAAGACAGGATGAAAGAGAGTAATTTAGATGGCTGCAGGCCTGGGTTTGCCAATGAGAGCACAAGGCAGACCTCTTGGGAGTTGAGTCTTGCCTCAGTGAGAGGATTGCTATTCACTTTCTTGCTCTTAGATGAGTGAGGATCTGCAGCTAATAATCCAGAGCTCTAAGATAACTGGGACTTTTATAATAGAAGTGTGTTCCCCTTTCATATAGCAATTTAGAAGTACCATTCTGTTAATAGGATGGCTTTGCTCCCAAAGACTTCACAAACCATTTCTTCTTCTGCTCTCCCAATCTACTATCCTCAGGGATAATCTGTTTTTATGGTTCAAAGCAATAGTGCTGGTCTAGGCAGCAAGAAACGTGTGCCTGCCAGATCCCTTTTAAGGCAAGCTCTTAGAAATTGTCATGTAATTCCTCAGCTCTGTACCTTGAGAATGTTTCCTAGCTGCAAGGGATGCTGGAAAATATAGTGGTCATTTGTCCAACCAAAATTTATATTGCTGTGGAGGAGGAAATTAGAGATGGATAAACACATTTCATTGTCTGTATATATTATATATATATGTATGTAATTTAATATGTATATTAAATTATACGTAATTAACTCACTATATAGTGTGATTATAAAACAAAACAACCCAGATACAATGTACAGCCTTCACTGTCAGTTGCTGCCTTTCTACAGCTGGACTATGTCCTATACACTAACTTCCTTGTTAGTTTGGTGGGAAGGAAAATGGTTCTTTTTTGAGGAACCTCTTTCACTAAATAAGTAAGACTTTGTGAAGTTTTTGAGGAAGAAATTAAAATTCATATCGCCAGGAATGGTGGTGATATACCTTTAATCCTAATACTCAAGAGGCAGGGGCAGGTGGATCTTTAGGGTTTCAAGTCCAGCCTGGTCTACAAAGTGAATTCCAGGCCAGCCAGGGCTGCATAGTGAGAACCTGTCTAAAAAATAAGAAAAAAAGAAAACAATTCATCACGAGTCGGAGCCCAGATTGTGTAATAACCACAAGACCACTTGTGAAGAAAAAAATAAAAAAGTAAGGAGGTGGGGCCTAGGGAGAAGAAGGGAGGAGAGGCAAGGGAGGGGGGGTGTTTAAATTTCTTCTCAATTTCTCTATTCTCTCATTATTTTATTAATTGGACTACTTTATGCTTTTATCCTATTGGGGTGGGGAATAAATATCTCCGAAAAGAGCAAGGTTGGTGCACATGCATTTAAATCCATTACTCACCTCCATTCTCAGCACTCAGAAGTGGGAGCAAGCAGATGTCTGTGAGTTCAAGGACAGCCAGGGTATCACCTACTGAAGATTCTGGTTTTTTATTTGTTTATGTTTTTATTTTTAAAAAAAACTAAAACTCAGAAAAGACTTTAAAACCTCCACTTTGATCTCTGTATGTTTTAAACCTTCTTCTCAGAAAGCCTTTCTTCATGTGCTCCTCTCAGATCGTACACTAAAGCTCACTCTTTGCATCAAATGTTAAAGGTTATCCGTTAAACCCCCACCAGCCTGAACAGCTTCCTCAGTGTTCCTGAACAGTGGCGCCCAGTACTCATCTTTAAAATACACTCAGCACACAGAGTAGGTTCCACACTGAAGTTTTCCTAGCTGGAGACCTAGATAAACTGTGAGCAAGTTCCTTATCATTGGGAAAGTCTGTTTCCTTACTGAGAAAATAGGAATAATATTTGCTCCATCTCTGCGCTGGCCAAGTTTTGTGGAGTCAGATGGGACGGGATGGGGTACAGCACTTACAAGGTAATGGCTTGCTGTGGAAGAGTGGGTGGGCAGTACCTTGTACATCAGATACGTAATAGATACATTTTAATTTTAAAGAGTGCAGTGCTGTAACGTCCCCACGTGTAGGTTTTGATTTTAAAGACCATGGCAAAAAGACTGGTACTGTTGCCAAATTTTGCTTGCACTCCCAAGATTCTCTAGAGCCATCGTTTATCCTAATATTTAGCACAGGTCAAACCCTAGTGTGCTCCACATTACAGTGATGGTGACTTTGGGCTTGGCCAAGGCATCCCTTGCACTAGCTAGCTAGTGTCGTGTCTTCATTGGTGTCGTAGACCAGCCTGGATACAGCCCCAAGAGAAAAATGCACTGGAGACCCTGACAGAACAATAGAGGAGAAAGCTGACTCTGTTTAACATGCCTCCAGATCTGTCTGCCCTGAAAGAATGGGGTGCTGGTGCCTGCCGCTGGTGTGGAATGAGAAAAACCAATCAGTAAGCATGGCCTGGCAGCAGGGCTGGCAGTGGGTACAGCAGCTGGACGCCCGCTGCATTGGGTTGAATTCCCAGCTCTGCTATAAACTGTAGTTCTGGTACATAGACCTCAACCCCAGTCATCCAGAAGGGGCAGCAAGAGAATCTGGAGTTGTGGCTCATCCTTGGTCTCGGCCAGCTCTTGGCCATCCTGAGCTGCATGGGACCCTGTCTGAAAGCAACAGGAAACACTTTGAAAGCTAAATTAAAATGTTGCAGTTTAGACTGAAGTATCTGGCTCAATCAGGAATAACTTAAAGGAGAGAATGGCAAAGGTTACAACCAAGACCTTAGGAAAAGATGTTGTTTTTTCTTCTCTAAGAATGAGAGCATCGAATAACTTGTTCTTCTGCTCTTTGAAAACATAAACGATGACCTTCAGATTTTTCCTTTGCGTAAAGAGTAAATGCTTAACCAGTGGGGTTTTTATCAGAACCCTCTCACCCCACAGAGTGACTTTCCTGCAATGGTGGCATAGCTGGTTTTTTTCCAGTCGCCTGCCCTTTGCATTTGCTTTTTCATCTGCCAGAACACTCACCCTTCCAGGTTCAGAAGGATCGGCTTCCTCTGAGACATGGCAGACCCCCTGTTCAGAGAACTCACCCAGTTCTCCCACACAGTAGATCCTGTTTCTCGGTTTGCAATCTTATTCATGGCTGTGTGCTCCTTTCCCTTCTGATGTTGATAGGAAGCCCTTGATGCTAAAGAATGAACAGAAAGATGGCTTTTAAGAGTGTGTGTGTGTGTGTGTGTGTGTGTGTGTGTGTGTGTGTGTGTGTGTCACATGTGGCCAGTGGTTACAGAACATCCCTTAGTTAGGGTTCTTATTGCTGTAATAAATATCATGACTGAAGGCAACAGGTTTATTTTTTCTTATACTTCATCTAACAGTCTATTGTCTTAGAAGTCAGGACAGGAACTTGAAGGAGCAGAGGCCATGGAGAAGTAATGTTTCCTGGCTTGTTCCTCCTGGCTGGCTCAGCCTACTTTCTTATAACATCCAGGACCACTCGCCCAGAGGTGGCCACATCTGCAGCAAACTGGCCTTCCCACATCAAACATTAATCAAGAAAATGCTTCTCAGGTTTGCACACAGGCCAATGTGATAAGGACATTTTCTCAGTTGAAGTTTCCTCTTCCCAAATAACTCTAGCATGTATCAGATTGACACAGTCCAGCCAGCACAGCACATTTGATAGAAAGTAATGACTGCCCTTTTCAGCTTCTTAGGCCAGTGACTCTCAATATTCTGGAATAACCAAGGAGACGACTGTTAGAGATGCAAACTCATGGGCCAACTCCCTCTTGAGCCAGAAACTCTGGGCCTAGCCCTAGGCCACCAGGTAACCTGGATGTTTGAGGAGTCTGGCTTCCATCAGTGGGCAGCACCCTGTCTATCATAATTGCATGTGTGCTGCACCAATGCATAGGCTGACTCAGGCTGGATGAGAAATGCTTGTGGAATACTCTCATACATCTCCCCTCACCACCACAGACACTGGATGCACTAGTCACACAGTGCTAGCAGATGTCATTCTAAGACCTCGGGGAAGTAGGCTGTGCTCCCAGTGCAGATCTTGCTAAATATAAACTCCCATTCATGCTTCCTCTGTCCTCTATCTGGAGAGGATTTCTCACGCCAATTTGTTTGTCTTTGACCCCTGGGTTCCTGTAAGAGAGCCTGGGAGAGGAGGATTAGAGACAAGTGTGTTCCTAGACCTGTAGGTCCCTCCAGTTCACCAGATCTAAGAGGGAGCCAGGTAGAGCCACGTGGGGCTAGGAGTGAGTGCTGGTGCCTGAGGTGGGGGGAATGGGTGGGTCTTTGCTGCTCATAAATGGGCTTCTTGTTCTCCTGCCAAGCATATTGCTTTTGGCCCAAGAGGGACTTTGTGGGGCCATCAGCCTTGCTATTTTTTACTCTCTGACTTCCACTTCCTGTTTCCTGTTGCTTTAAAAAAAGAAAAGAAAAGAAGAGAAAAAAGAAAAGAAATGGTAATAAAATGCAGGCAAGGGAGGACCATGGACTCTTTCTGAAAAGAGACCTCTGACTTTTCAGCTCTTGGCTGAAAGCATCTCCTCTCAGCATGTGACAGCCTTCAGTGAGCTTCTGTGATGACAGGAACCGAGGAACTGGGAGAAAGCATCTTAGGTACAAGCTCCGTGGGAGGGAAAGAAGAGAGGTATCACAGGCATCAGTTTCCTGGCTTGTCGGGAGGGTGGGATCCTGCTTAGTGTCTGGCAGGATGTGGTAGCCTGAATGGCCAGGCTGGATTTGGGAGGCAGGCATTTAAAGGGGACCTGCACTAGAAGAGCATTCATGTCCGTGGATGCAGAGTGCTGGGTGATGGGGGCTCCAGGCCAGGCATCCACAGAGAATCTTGGTGTTATTATTCAATTCTTGACCGTGGTCAGTGGGCTACCTGTCTCCTGATCTCCACCTGTACTGTTACTTCTTTTTTCAGATCCTTTTGTTTTATTACCCTCCTCCCCATGCTGTCAATACTGGTGGGGTTTTTTTTTCCAGGTCTCTGAAAAATTGATCCTGTTCTAAATCAGGATATACTTTATTTCCTTGGTTTAAATCCATCTACTGTCCTCTGCAAGCTTTAGAATTGGATAACAATTCTGCCTTCATCTCAGGGCAGCCTGAGCCATGCACACATCCTGAGCCCCTGCGGTAAAGGGCACACGGTCCACACCCAGCCAGCCTCAGTATCGTTGTAAATCTTCTTAGCATCTCTAACATCACAGCCATAATGCCTAAAGGCCGGGATCTGGCCTTGCCTTCTAGCTGGCATTGCCTTGAACATTAAATGCAGCCAGCTCATGTTTTATGCAGTGGAAAGTGCCTGATTTTTTTTTTTTTTTCACCTACGGAGTCTGCAGATCACAGGAAGAGGAAACTAAAAAAATGGAAAAAGCAACTCTCTTTATTTGTGTCTGAGAGAGGCTTAAGCCGAGTGTAGCCCTGCCTGGATTGTGCCTTAAACCGGGCAAATTGGTTTTAAACGCAGTGAAGTGATCTTTCTCATTGGCGGCGGGCGGCAATAGAGACCAAGACAGACAAGCATTTGAAAGACAAGAGAGTATCTTGCTAAAGAAGAAGACAAGTAGAGCAAGTGAGAGGGTCTGGTGTCTCAGGCTGCCCTTGCTGGAGTGAACTGGAGTGATTTCTCCAGTGAAAAGTCACAAGGGGATTATCTTAATATTATCCTTATTCTTGGAACCATGGTGGCCATATAGCCCCATGATTTCCATATTGGGCATTTTCTTTGTACTGTAGTGGGGGCACTTTCGTGAATTGGGTAATTACTAGCTTCCTGAAGTGTATAGATATAGAGATACAGATACAGATAGATATATCCTGGGAACAATAGAGGCTCATGGTCATGTGTCCTGTTCTGTTCTGAAGTTTTAAGAAGCTGTCCGGTTTGATCAGGCCCAGTCATATAGCGAATGGCTTAGCCAGTAAGAGGCTCCCCTAGGGCATTCTCACTCCACCACAGGCCAGGCTGTATAACTTCATCACCTGGGCTCTTTGGATTGCTTCTATTCACTTGAGCCATCGAGAGTCTTGAGTGAACCCCTTGTGGGTTTTTTTGGGGGTGGGTGGATGGGTTGTGGGGGTGGATCGTCCCTGTAGGCATTGAAAATATTCTGACATGGCTAACATTTTGTGTGTGTGTGTGTGTGTGTGTGTGTGTGTATGTGTGTGTGTGTGTGTGTGTGGTGAGATTGTACACACACACTGCTACAACCACTTTATATGTTCCTGCTTTGGATCGTGCTTGGTTGGCAAACACTTTACCAGCTGAGCCATCTCTCCAGCCTCTTTTTTTTTCAGCTGTGAAAAATATACATTCAGAGATATTGAGTAAGCATACATATTAATAGATACTTATAAAGGGAGCCTCCATGCTACCACCAATAGAAATTTTAGACTATGGAATGACTGAGGTGTACCTTTCTCTAATCAAAACCAACGCCCCGCACTCCCATCGTTCTTGGCTGTTCAGTAGCCTGTATTTTTTTGTATGTGATCACTGTGTGTTTGCAATTCTTGACAGTTTAAACCATTTACGTCTATCACTAAATAATTAATGGCTGACTTTATCTGAATGGAAATGTAGTGAATATGGTATCTTTTGTCTTCTTCCTTTTCCTCCGTGACATGTGGTGAACTTTGTACTGTTGTATGCAGCTGTATTTAGCTCATTTCTGTTATTTGCTTATTCTGCTGTAATTTTTTCATTCTTCTATTGGAGGAGGTCTGAGTTGTTTTGAGCCTGGGGCCATTGTAACGTTGCTACTGCGGTCTGAATACCTAATACACATGTGTGGTTCTCTCGGACACATACCAGGTGTGGAATTGCCGGGCCGAGATGTAGGACTTCAAGAACAATTCAGAGAGCCCAGCAGTGGCATGACGCAGCAACTTCTTTGTTAATTAATGATACTCTTCTGTTTTCAGTGTGCTCATAATCCAATTCCCCACCGATGTATACAAGTACATATAATGTATGCAAGTTCTTAGTGTTTGACCTGCCTGCCCTTGGTGTAGTGCTTTTTATTGTTTGTCAAGTTGATGGCTTTGTAAGAATGTTATGCTGAGAACTGAGATACTGAAAGTACTCTGGCGATGTTTGGTCTGTTCTGCCAGTCTCCCTCTCGTACCTGTCTTTCATTGACACCCCACAGTTGGTCTTAGTTCCAGTTATGTTCCCACTTTTGCATTCCAATGCTGGCTCAAACACCCAAGATTACCATGGCATATGCCCCACCCACAACAATTTCTCTGATACAGACGTCTTTTAGGAGATTGTCACTGGAGACTAAGGACTTCCCGTTGTGATCTCAGACCTCCCAGAAGATCTGTCAAAGTGTGTGTGACCTCCCATTTCCTTTCATTCACAAATGTGGAACTTCAGACACTGATGTAGACGACTAACTCTGTCTCTGTTACCTGTGAGGACAGTCAAACATGCCATTGAAGGAAATAGACAGGAAATTCATTCATTAATTTCTTCTGCCTTATTAATGCATCCATCCATCTATCCATCAATCTTTCCATTCATCCATTCATCCATTTATCATCCATCCAAACATCCATCCATCATCCATCTACCCACCCAAACATCATCCCTCCATCCAAACATCATCCATTCTTCCATTCATCCATCCATCCACTACTGAGTTCCTGTTTGGGGCTGGGGGAAAGAAGCTAATGGACAAGACATGATGTCCTCTGCCCTCCTAGTGCTTACCCCTTACACTAGTTTGGGATGCTTCTTGACAGGATGCTGTGAGTATTGGAGCTTTGCCACATCTTCCACCATCGTCATTGTCATCTCCTTTTACCAACAGGATAAGCCCCCCTTTGAAGTACTTTTCCAAGTCAATCTCAGCAGCAATTTAGAATACAAACCAGGTAAAAATGTGGTGTGTTTGGTTCAGCATGGAACAAGTCAGTTCCTGCTATCTGGTGCAAAACTTTCCTCACTCACTGTAGGCAACAACATGGCTTAAAAGCCACAGACCTTGCTCTCTGTCCTTGGTCTGACATGAATTCATATTCTGATGGTGTCCATGGCTGTTCCTCACTCTCAAATATAAATGTACAGATGTCATAAACCACAGAGGTAGCACAGGTACCTTTGCATCCCTTTCCTATTTTAACCCCAGACCCTTTTGTCTGGGATCCATAGAGTGAGACCCTACAAGGGCACTCGCATACTCCAGATTTCTCCAATGCAAGTCCTTTGCGTTTTACTTTCCCTTCCCCAGTTGAGATGCTAAAAACAAAAGGCTATCAGAAACAACCCATTTACCTCCAAAAGCGGGGCATGAATGGGGAATATAAAAACATTTGGTTAGAGTTGTTGCTGCAAACTGTGTTAACTTGGAATTACATACTCATGCTTAATTTCCTGTGTAGAAGGCCGTGTCTCCACCATAATTTGAACTTGTGGCAGTTTTGCCTCTGGCAAGCTTAAATGAAGAGTGCTGGGGCCCCAACAACAGTGTGGGTGCATGTCTGTGCCCACGGGCTTGCCCAGCTCCTTTGTCTGGCTTCTCCTTCTCTTCTGTCCCATCTATAGCAGCTTCGGCAATGTGTGCCCACATTATACAACGTTGGATTGAACAAGGCCCATGTGTTCTCACTGGAAATGCAATAAATTCTGGCTTTGTGTACAGCTCTGTAGAAAAGGCTCTGACCCTCAGAATAGAGCAGTGTTCAAGTCCAGGTGGCCCACACGGACACAGTTACTGTGTGACTTCATGACCCTTCCATCTCTGTAATTCTCACCCTACTTCTTTTCTCGTGTGTGTGTGTGTGTGTGTGTGTGTGTGTGTGTGTGTGTGTGTGTTTATCCCTTTAATATGTTCAACTCAAGGATAGGAAGAAAAATGTTTTAAAGCAAATAATCCCTTAGTAAACGGAGAAATTGTCCAGAGGGTTAATTTTATGTGGCACCTACATTGACTAAGGGCTGTTGATTGGATTTGAATGTCTTTGGACTCTGCAGATGCTCGCCCGTTTGCCACACTCTCTGCCAGTCTGTATAGCCTCTCACTCCCACTTTCTTCCGTGTGTTTACATTACTGGCCCAGTTTTGAAGCCAGTCTGGTCTTTTGTTGAATTTCAGAACTATTTATTTCTGTTTGCTTTTCCTAAAAGTGTGCAATGCCTAGTTCTGGAGTCCTGACAAAGACACTGCTCCTCTGTGGGTGTCTAGATGCAAACACGGTGCTTTATCTATAGAAAGTGGTTGCAGAAACCTAGACTGACGGCCAGGAAGGCTGTGCAGTGCCAGTCAGTCTTCCCGATTGGCAACGGGACCTGCAGACTCTGTAGGTAAACACGTGGAATTTGCCTTCACATCGGGCTATGATTCATGGAGCTTTCGCTTGAGGTACTTGGGGGTATGGAGTGACTTGAGAATGAGGTCTTTATGCCTGTCTTCAGAGATAGCAACCAGCTTTTTCAGGGCCTTCTGTCCCACTCTCCATTGTCCCTTTTACCACACTTTGTATAGGTAGGTTCTTCTCAGTTCAGTGCAGACATTTCTACGTGGCTGTTGGAAGCTTTCTTTTTCTCTTCTAATAGAGTTTTCTCTCTCTCTCTCTCCTTTTCCCATCTCCCAGCAGATATCTGGAGTGATCACTCATTTCAGACAGATCCGGATTTGCCGCCTGGCTGGAAAAGAGTCAGTGACATTGCTGGGACCTATTACTGGCACATCCCAACAGGGACGACTCAGTGGGAACGGCCCGTCTCTATCCCAGCGGATCTCCATGGTTCTAGGAAAGGGTCACTTAGCTCTGTAACGCCATCTCCCACCCCAGAGAACGAGGTAAAGTGGACTCTATTCATGTGCTCACTGGATGTAATCCTGTTTCCTTTTAGACTAGCAGCCTCTGCCCCAACAGGCCACTGAGGTAAGCCTTTTGATGGCCGGCCACATTGGATCTCAGAGCTCAGTAATGTTTCCTTTTAGTAGAATAGTGTTAATGTCTGTTGTTCAGGTCTGTTTTCCCTTTTAATGGAGTCTGGTCTCCTGAAACATTCTAGGTACAGGAGGAGCTGACTAATGGGAAGTGGCTGAGTTTCCCTAGGGCTTATGGAGACAGTAATTTCTCCGCAGGTAGCATCTCATGGTGCTGGATGCATGAAATATTTACACACACAGGAACGTCTCCCGGCCAGGCGTGTTATAATTACCATATATCTTATTAGCCTTGGGTTCATTTGCTAGCACGCAGAAGATGTCTTTCAGGAATAACCCTTGAGAGCACTTAAATGCTTAATTCCTATTTAAGGAGGGGTAAAAAAGGAGATATGTTTATTTAGCAGAAGTGACATTATTTTAGAAATAATTAGTTGCATAAATTCTGGGTATCCCTGAGGAAGAAATCGGAATGTTTAAACAAAGAATTGAGGCCTTAAAAAATTTCATTGTGGTATTCATTCATGTAATGACTCCTGTGGCAAATATTTGTCAAGCCTAGTAACAGTACCCTCAAGAGAATTACCACTGGGAAAGGTCACAGCCAAGTGACAGCCTATTTATTTGTTTATTTGTTTGTTTGTTTATTTATGTATGTATGTCAGTGGCTTCTCTAGCAGGCTGTCTCCTCTGCCTTCCCTCCACTTGTTCTCTGATGGTAAATCCTCTGTTCTTTAATGTTAAAGCCCATTTTCTTTGCCTTTGAGAAATGGGTGCATTTGAACCTTACCCCTAACTGGCCAAACTCTTCTGCATCTGCCACTGTATTTATCACCCTTAAAAGTAGCCAGCCTCTTGTTCTGACTTTCTGATTGGTGACCTGTTCTTTCCTGGGAGACAGTAAGATGGGAATTCTTCTCAGCTTCCTTCAGTGTCTCCCTTCCCCAGACCCAGCCTCAGCACCTCTCTCCCCCCAGGCCCAGCCTCGGCACCTCCCTTCCCTCGCCACAACCCCACTTCTCCACCTTTAGAAAGATGGGTTGGAGCTAGATATACCCTCTCTGGTATATGAGAACCTTGGCTGGTTTGGACTTTGCCCTGGTCCTCTGACATACTGACTCAGTGCTACCAAACCACATCGAATTATGTTGCTTAGCCCTAGATGGTGTTGACAGCTTCTCATTGAAGCCTGATAGTTTTACATCCTAATACTTCTACATCCTAATATTCTACATCCTAATACTTCTACATCCTAATATTCTACATCCTAATATTCTACATCCTAATACTTCTACCTCCTAATACTTCTACATCCTAATACTTCTACATCCTAATACTTCTACATCCTAATACTTCTACCTCCTAATACTTCTACATCCTAATACTTCTACATCCTAATCCTTTTCCTTCTCTGTACCTGCTTCCTATCCCCACCCACTGTTCAGGGCCCCTTCCTCGACTCCAAAGGACTTACCTCATCTTTGTTCTTTGCGGTTTTCAGCTTCCCCGTTGCTTATGAAGATTGATAGCTCACTTTCCCAACATGCACTAGGATCTAGGTTCAGTCCCCAGCATCACAAGGAACAAAATTAGTATCTTTTCACAAACACTGTTTGACCCTCACAGGACTCAACCATGGCAGAGAAGATGGCCTCTGTGAATCAGAAGTTGAGTAGCAAACCATGGGGTCCTGAGAGGGTGCACAAGTTTACAGGGCCAGGCCCATGCCTTTTCTCATTATTTCCTCAAAAGACACACATCTATTACCGAGGGCGGTTGTCACTCCCATTTTGACACAGAAAAGCTAAGTGGCCCTCACAAGATCACAGAGCTAGTATATGGCAGAGTCGACCTCGAACTTTGACCTGTTGACCCCTGCTCCCACCCCTAGATTTGACACACTCAATTTGGAATTGCAGAGTCTCTCAGATCTCTTCGTCTCACATGAAAGGGAGGGCTGTATCACACACAAAACTGTCCAGAAAATGACTGCTTAATAACGCTGTCCCAGGTGCCGATGACAGCCGAAAAGAAATGATTATTTCTCTGACTCCATCTCTTTGATCCCTAAATAGAATCTATTTCAACTAATTTCAAAGCGTGGAGGAAAAAGCAGAATGTTAAGGGAGAGAGGTAACTTGTAATATGTCGTGTCAGGAATGCAGGTTTTCGTTGAGCTCTCTCGTGAGTTGCCTTGAAAAAAAAATGAGATCACTAAGCGCCAAACCGGCTGATGGCACAAGAGTTTAGGACTGTGAGCTTCCTTACAGTTTGGAGATTTTTACATTTCACTTTTCAAAGTTCACCCACGAGGTGTTAGCACAGCGTGTAATGTTTCCAATACACGTGCCAGCAAGTATTTTTGAAAGTTTATCAACTGGCCGAGAAGTACTTGCTACTGAAACTTGGCTCACAGGACTGTTCCTCCCTCCCCATCCCAAACCATTTATTTGTTCCAAATTACTTCTGAAATTATGTAGATGTGGAATTTTTAAAGGAGAGAGAGCAGGCCACATAAGATACTTTTTATGACTAGCACTTGGCATGTGGCCAAGACTGGCTTAGAATCTTCATGTAGAGATGGCCTCCTCATGAAGTAACTCTTACTTGCCAACATGTTTGTGGCCAAACATGCCTAAGTTGTTAATGGCCCAGGAAGAGTACAGCGTCCATGCTCAGAACGTGCCAGCTTCCAAGTGTCCTAGAGTAAGATTGCCACATCGAAGGACTTTTCTGTCATTTCACCAAGTTATAGGAGTATGACATCCGAGGACGGGGAAGAACATCAGAGATAGGCCTTGCAGGTTCAAGGGCAGTGTCTCCCAGCCTGGGAGCTCAGGGCAGATTCCTGGTGCCTATAAAGCATTCTGGTTCCTTGATGCCATCTCAGACGATGACACAAAAGCTCCAGGGTGATACCTGGAACTCTGTTCTTATATACTCTTTTCAAGAGGTTTCCTGGCATGACCACCAGGCCTATAGAAATGACCTCCCCCGCCCCCCATTTTTATTCCTGAATTACTTCCTCAAAGGAAGGGTCAGGTCCTGGCATCTCCCAGGAATAAGATACTCTCTTGGGGCTGGAGAGATGGCTCAGTGGTTAAGGTCTATGGCTTTTCTTCCAGAGGTCCTGAGTTCAGTTCTCAGAAACCACATGGTGGCTCACAACCATCGGCAATGGGATCTGATGCCTTCTTCTGACATGCAGGTGTACGTGCAGATAGAGCACTGACGGATGGATGGATGAATGGATGGATGGATAGATTGATCAATTGATCAATCGATCGATCGATGGATCAGTCTTTAAAAAGAAAGTATACCTTCTCTTCTTTGAAAGCCCCTTGTAGTATTATGATTTGGGTCTCATTTAATCTTAGTCTACAATGTTCCTCTGGGATTATGACCCATATCCTTATCTCGCATAACTTCTGATATATGCTTCATGAATTCTATTCATTGTTTCCTAAGTGGAGAAGAAACCCATGCTTATAACAGTAGGTGCCATCACTTGACTAACTGGAGCATCAAAACCAACTGGACCCTCAGTCCCCTCCCAACTCTAGACTACCAGTTGCATACTGTGGTCCAAGGGGCTCATTTTACAGCACAGCTGTCTTAGTCAGGGTTTCTATTCCTGCACAAAACATCAAGACCAAGAAGCAAGTTGGGGAGGAAAGGGTTTCTTCAGCACACACTTCCACATTGCTGTTCATCACCAAAGGAAGTCAGGACAGGAACTCACTCAGGGCAGGAACTTGGAGGCAGGAGTGGATGCAGAGGCCATGGAGGGTGCTGCTTACTGGATTGATTCCCCTGGCTTACTCAGCTTGCTTTCTTATAGAACCCAGGACCGCCAGCCTAGGGATGACACCACCCACAATGGGCCCTCTCACCCTTGATCACTAATTGAGAAAATGCCTTACAGCTGGATCTCATGGAGGCATTTCCTCAACTGAGGCTCCTTTCTCTGTGATAGCTCCAGTTTGTGTCAAGTTGACACACAGAAGCAGCCAGTACAACAGCCTTTACCAGTTTTGTTTTGTTTTGTTTTGTTTTTGGTGTTTGTTTAACATCTTTGAATGGTTTTCTTGTAATAATCCACAGTTCCATGCAGTAGCCCCTTGTCTTCTGGAGCTATATTCTAATATCCCTTAGTCTCTGTGTAAACTCACAGCTAGGTTCGGGCCTTGTATATAGTACATTACCACAACAGTAGATACCAGGATGGCTGCTCAGTTACTAATGGGAGAGCAGTGTGCACACTATGGAAATGCTGGATAACATTTTGTGTAGATTGGCACAAAATGTCATGATGCTCAGGGTGACAATTTAAAAGTTGTCAGTAGCTTCATAATGTAATTTTCCATTTAATATTTTTGGGCCACGAGTAACTTAAAACATAAGAAACCAAAACCATAGTTAAATAGGAGGGCTACTCTGCCCTTTCAAATCATGTTACTTCCACTAAAAACCCAGGGAATATTTTTAAAAGAAGGAAGACATTATAGCCACATGGAGGTGTCTAGAGCATAGTACACAGATCTCTTGCCCTGCCCAGGTCTTTGATATTTCATAATTCCAGTGTCTCTTCTTCTTTTCTATTTTATCAAAGCCTCGTGTACCGAGCCTTCAGTCTTGATAAAACAGAATTGAAAGGTATAATCTGAGCTTTACCATTACTGAACATTTTTTTTTCCTACATGAGAAGAAAGAGTAGAGGATCGGGGTACTTCCAACCCCCCCCAGCACACCTCCCGATAGCCAGGCTGTGTGCTGCACCCCTTCACCTCACCATGCCTTCCCTCTCTAAGGGAAGACCTTGTCACAGTATTGAGCCCTGAGGTCAGAGTCGTGGTGTGGTACTAGCTTTCTGTGGCTGTGCTGGCTTCAGAACTTCTGAGGTGCACACAGGTGTGATGACAGCCGCCACCAAAGTCACAGGAAGCATACAGGTGCCTTCCCACCTTGGTTTACCTGCACCCGCACCCTCTGGTCTCTGACAGCACTCACAGCGCTCTCCACTCTGGTTTGGTCCGTGCTCCAGATGCGGAGAGCCACAGTGATTTGTAATGAGCAGAAACGTGTTGCCTCTAGGCTGGGAGGTACAGGCTTGAGGAGCTGCAGCTGATGGGGACCCAATGCTCCCCCACCTTCTGAGCCAAGAGGGGACAAGAGAAGAAGAGGATAAACTTCAGGCGTGAGCACATTGGTAGTTAACACTAATCCATTCAAAAGGGTGACACCCTGATGACCTCGCCACCTCCCTTAGTCCCCATCCTGTCCCCAATACTGCCACACTTGGGACTGTTTTCCACACAGGGTTTTGAGAGAACACATTCTAACCATAGCATGCCATGAAGCCAGTCTCTCAGGAGGACATTCCAGCACTCGAGAATCCATCCTCAGGAACACCCTGTTGGCTTTGTTGAAGAAGGGCCTTTTCCAACAGAAGGTCATTGCTCCGTTTCTCTTTGAGTCGCAGAACTGTATTCCAAGATTTACCACCACCACCACCAAGGGAAATTAGGATGAGAGTGCTGTCACCCAGGACACATGCGTGGCTCTCCCTAGCGGGCCCACCCTTACACAACCCCTGCTTGGTGCACTGGGTCTTGCAGGGTAGGCATTGTGTTCCCAGCACCAGGACAGTGGCTCAGTATATACCACGGGAGCCAGGGCTCCGCAGCTCTCCCATAACCGAGCACGACCATCACATTTAGAGCCATGGATGCTGCACCCTGAGCATGGCCAGGACAGGGCCAGGAGAGGATGATTCCAGCTACATCTCTGGCCCTGGCCATCTCTTGGCCATGCCAGACTTTAGCCACTCTGCCTAGGAGATTCCCAGGCAGGTTACTGCTTTCGAAAGAGTTCTCTGTCCATCCCTCCCCTCTCGGCCTGGCTGTCTGTCACTTCTTGCCAGAAACACATGGCTCGCCTGCTGTTTCCTCTTTACTCCCTCCTCTTTGTCTCTCCCTGAATCTTTCCCATGCTGCACACTACCGACCACAGTGACTAGAGAGTCTGTTGAGCCGGAGAACCTCCAGGAGATTTTTTTTTTTTTTAACTTTTATTACCTAACCACTATTTACTAGGGCTGGATTGTAACTCGGGGCAGAGTGCTTGGCCGGCATGCCCAAGTTGAAGCCCCGCGCTAGAAAAATAAATAAATTGATGTATTAAATAGTTATCTAAAACGTAGAAGACATCGTTACTCCTTAACTAAAAATAATTAAATGACTATACTCTGTTGTTCTTAAAATTTAAGAAAAAGTGTGTTCTCTGTTTTTCGAAAAGGAAGAAAGAGAAAAGAGAGGAAAGTTATTGTTATGCTTTTACAAAAAAAAATTCTCATCTGTGATACTAATGAATTCTTTTAAGGTAGGATTTAGTAATAAATGCCTTTGGTCCAGTCATAATGCAGCTGCCGCTGTTCCTTCCTGGGGCTTTGCAATGAGCACTCACTGTTGTTAGCTTCTGCGGAGCCCCTGTTAAGGCTTCTGTTTATGTAGACGTAGGTGACTGCTGGGAAGTTGCCAGCCAACTCCATAGCACGAGAGCTGGGCTCATCCAAACCCAGCCCACAGTCAACATCCCCTTGACAGAGACCCCTCTGTCTGGAGAGCAAATATATACAAAGGCATAAAATTTGACACCCACACAGAGGCATGTTTTAATTAAATCCTAAAGTTTTCCCCAAAGCTCTGTTTAGAATAGTCTTCCGCCCTGCCCCGTGCCAACAGAGTTCCTGTTGGATGATTTCTGATTTCAGGTGACTGCTTCCCAGACATCACCCCACCTCCATTCTTCCCTCCCTCCCTCCTTCTTTCCTTCCTTCCTTCCTCTTTTTCTTTCTTCTTTCTTTTCTTCCTTTTTTCTCTTCTTGCCATCTCCCTCTCTCTCTTTCCTCACCCTCCCCTTCTCCCCCCGCCCCCCACACTTCTTCCTTTCCCTTTGGTGATTCTCCAGACAAACATTGTCTTCCCGACTTTCTTCAGTTCCCCACCTGATGCCCCTTTTCAAAGTTCAACCCAAGGAAGAGCGGAAGCCGCCCACGTGTCACCAGGGTCCTGACGCTGAGTCACGGGGGCCTTGCTGGGAACGAAACTCACTGCTTGATGTTTTCCTTGCTCTGCTGCATGCTCCTGCCAGGGGCACTTTCTATAGTCCAGAGCAGTGATGGAGCCTGTCCACCGCTGTCCCTCTGAGAGTAGGACAGTGGGGCTGGGGGGATGAGCCAGCTGCTAAGAGGGCTTCCAGCCCTTGCAAGGCTTTCCAGCACCTTGTGGCAGCACACAATCGCCTGTAACTCCAGTTCTAGGCCATCCGATGCCTCTTTCTGATCTCTGCATGCTCATGTATGTATTTGGTGCACATACATACACACACATGCACAAAATAAAGTTTAAAATATATATTTAAAATAGGAGCAAAACGTAATGGCTTTTCCCAGGCAAACACACACACGTGAGGGCCCGCTCCATCTCAGGGCCACAGCCTGATCACACGTCCTCCGGGTCACACTAATCTCAGCGGAGACCGAACACAGGTCGAGGGATAGAGTGTAAATGCCAAGATAGGCAGGGTTCCTATTTAAAGTATGGGTTCAGAGCCCTACTGCCCCCCAAAAGAAAGCCGTTGTGGTGACAGTGGAAGTAAGCAGCAGCTCATCCACCCTGCCAAGTCAGGAGTCAGCTCACCTTTTCGGGGCATTGATCTGAAGTCGATTTGTCCTTAGTGAGAACCTCAGCGGGTCACCATTGCCGCTCATCCTCAGTGTACTTCAGTTGAAAAGTCACTCAGTCGCACACTCTCCACTGTTGGTGTTTTATCTGAGGAAGGATTTACAGAACTCTCCTTTAGTGTCACTTGGTTCCCTAAGCCTATGAAAAATATGTGAATACTCCCTTAGCACAGGAGAAAAGAGAAGTTTTCTCCTTGTCGAAGGGAATGGAAAGAGTTGCTTCCACATGGAGAGCCATGGCGAGAGCCAAGAGGCTCTGTGCTGTGGTCCGTAACCATTTAGAAAATGATTGCCCTGCCTGCCAGGTGTGAGGTCCGAACAGGCTTTCGTGGCCCAGAAGTAGAACATTTCCTGAATCGGTTTGCGTTAGATTGTGCAAGGCTATTTTTCATTACGGGGCATAAATGTCATCAGAATGCTGATGTTAACCTCTGCTCCTGACTAAACCTCTATTCCTACCATTACCCTTTCCCCCTTGAAGGGACAGTAACTTGACCCCAGACTTCTGTGCTCTTAGATACGAGCATTCCCCTGTCTCCAACCCAGCATACTGACATCCCTAATTCCACTTCTATCTCTAGAAAACCTGTGTGTGGCCGGGGTGGTGGGTGTCAGTGGAGTTGTGTAGCCGGGGTGGTGGGTGTCAGTGGAGTTGTGTAGCCTGGGGACCGTGAAAGTATATGGGGTGGTGGGTGTCAGTGGAGTTGTGTAGACGGGGGACCGTGAAGGTATATGGGGTGGTGGGTGTCAGTGGAGTTGTGTAGCCTGGGGACTGTGAAGGTTCACGGGTTGCCTCTAGGACCACATTTAGAATATAACCGCACTGTGGTCAAATGCTATTGAGCTGCCTACGCTGGCAGGTAATTATCATCTCTGCCCATCCTGGTCAGTAAATGATGTATCTTAGAGAGGGGGTGCTGACAAGTTCCCTAACCCATCCTGTGAATATCAACGCTAACAACAGTGTCTTGTGTCCCCCCCCTTTATGTTTTCTTTTCTTTTCTTTTTTAAATCGATGTGCTTTTTTTCCCCCCTATGTGAATAATTACATGTCTAGAAACAGCCATGGAGTGATTTTGCTGTTCTGAATGGGGGAAAGATTAATAGTGACATTTGGAAGGCAAGTATATTGTCAGATTTTAGATCATTTAATATATTTCATTCCTTTCTGCATGGCTGCGGTTGCTTCGTTTTCTTCCTTGTGAATGTCATGCGTTCTGCAGGGGCTGAATGGCGAGTCTTCTTGACCAGCCACTCGCACTCCCGTTGTCTGTTTTTATTTACTTATTTCTTTACTGATGTCTCCCATTGTGAGTGGTTTCCAGCTGCTTTGTCTGTAAGAGGCGGAGCTTGTGAGCCACACCATCACCCAGCAGCCTTTGCATGCCATCCTCTGCCTAAGCTCGTTCACCCCCACTCTCCGCCTCTTGCTGGGGCTTTCTCTTCCCATTGGTATTTGAGGCAGGGCAATGGGTCTCTCTGTTGTACCTTAACAGGATCTGTTTCCCTCTAGGATTTGCACGCAGCCACAGTTAACCCAGACCCCAGTTTAAAAGAGTTTGAAGGAGCAACACTGCGCTATGCATCCTTGAAACTCAGGTAGGAGGGTGTGCCAAAAGGGATGGCTTCCGCATCTAGTCTTTGCAACAGAATTCTAAGACCAGTTTTATGTTCTTCTTTCTAGAAACGCCCCTCATGCCGATGACGATGATTCTTGTAGTATCAACAGTGACCCAGAAGCCAAGGTTTGTAAGAAAGACACTTTCCTCAACTAGCTTGTATTCCCACATCAGAGTAATGGCTCTGCCTAATGGCGCTCCCCCTTTTAAAGAAACCGTCAGCCCTGAGCCACTCACTACTAAGTAACCATCAGCCCTGAGTGGTTACTAAGAAACATCCCTTTCATTGTCTGTCTCTCTTAGTCTCTCTGACACTTTAAGAGAACCCCTGTTCCAGTTTTAGGTCTGCAGTATTTGTGTAATCATCAAGATGACCTGCATCATTTTGTACAGTGTAACAAGTTAGCTTTGAAGTTTGATCCCTTCCCGGGACTAGCAAAGTGCAGTGCAGAACTCTCATGTGCTGGGCAGTGGCAGGGGCGGCAGCTCTCAGTGAGCTCAGCAGAAATGTAGCAGTACAGTGTGCTGCCGGGCTGTGGGCCTCTGTGGGCTAAGTGGATGAGAGGCATGTGTTATCGGTACATTACCCTCATTGAAGATTTTTAGAGGGGATGGGCATGTCCTTAAGAGGGCCAATCAGAAACTTGAAAGGACATCTGTAAACTTAAATCTGCTTCAAAATATTCCTGTTCTACCCTCCTCATGATGTAGAGGCTCACTATGAGAAGAAAGTGGTGGTGGTGGGGGGGGTCTTTGTTACCTTTATAGCCATCACAGTGCATGGGCTTCCTGTTCCTTACAGAGCCTGTGTAACTACTCTTGTGCTTCGAGATACAATCAGTGCATTGTTGATGAGGGGCCAGCCTTTTGAGGGACGTGGTCCCAGAGGCTTTGGTTTTTTTGGGTTTTTTTTTGTTTGTTTGTTTGGTTGGTTGGTTTTTTTTTTTGTTGTTGTTGTTCTTTTTTTCGGAGCTGGGGACCGAACCCAGGGCCTTGCGCTTCCTAGGCAAGCGCTCTACCACTGAGCTAAATCCCCAACCCCGAGGCTTTTGTTCTGATGACCCACTCCCCATACTGAGTTGTTTGGTCTGTCTAGCACAGTCTCCAGGGTGCAGATGAGGACACCAAGGACCAGGAAGTTAAATACCTCTCAAGTCTTAGAGCACAGAGAGTGGCTACAAGAGAGCTCTCAGGCAGAGGTCTTCTAGGAGCTGCCACCAAGTTCTGCGATCATCGTCCTCAGCCACTTTCCGAGTGTGTGTAGATACAGAGGAGTTTGGGTCTTGCCAACAACATAGCGTTCTGCTTTGGAAGCATGGGGCAAAATACATAGACATTATCCATGACAAGTAAACTCACAGAGGAGTGGGATGGTGTGACCCTTGCTTGAAATAGGGCCGAACTCCAAGCTCTTCAAGTGGAGTGAATGGTTCTTGCAGACCAAGCCTCAGCAGGCTAATCTCGGTGTGGCTTAGAAGCAGGCTGAGGCTGTAACAAGAGAACCTGGTGCTGATGAAGAGCAGTTGGCCCAGGTTAGGTCACCGACATGGAGGGTTGGGAGGGCACAGGGGATGCTGTATTCTCTGCCATTCTCAGCCAACCCTCCATGGAAGTGGGCCTAGGGAAGCCACCCAGAATTGCAGCATCTATCAAAGCCAAAGTATCCTTTTAGCTAATTTTGAAGAAGTCAGCGAGTTTAGAATGAACGCTAATGAAGCCAGTTTGGAAGAGCCCTGTCTCCCTTCCACTTCTGCCTTGCCATTTGCCTGGAGACCCAGAGCCGCTAAATGAGAAGTGACCTAGAGTTTCTAGATGTTCATTTTCAGGTTGCTTGAGATCAGGGAACTCGTCTTCCAAATAAGCGCATGCACGCACGCATGCACACACATACACACACACACACACACACACACACACACATACACACACACACACAAGCTTCCTTTAAACCTTAATTCTAGGCTGCTGAGATCCTGCCATGTATAAAGTGCTTGCCATGTAAATGTGAAGCCTTGGACTGGCATTCGACCCTAGCAGCCACATGAAGGTCAGGTATGTGGCATTCTAAACCTCCAGCTGGGAAAACAAAGGCAGGAGGAACCTTGGAGCCCAATGCCTAGCCAGCCTCTCTGCATTGGCAAGCCCAGGGTCCCAGTTAGAGACCTTATCTCAAAAAATAAACATAATGGCTTCTGAAGAACATCACTCAAGGTTGGCCTCTGGCCTGCACATGTATTCTTACACACACACACACACACACACACACACACACACACACACTCGAAAAATACTTAATTGCATGTTATATATCTATAAGAAGTGATTGTTTATAAGAAGTGATTGTTTATCTGAAAGATCTGTATGGAAATGTCTGCCTGGGGCTGGAGAGGTGGCTCAGTGGTTGAGAGCACTTGCTGCTTTTCCAGAGGACCTGAGTTCGGTTTCCAGGAGCTAACCTCTAACTGCCTGTAACTCTAGCTGTCAGGGACCTGACGCTCACTTTGGCCTCCTTGGGTACAAATACTCTCATATGCACAAATTTAAATTTAAAAAAAGTCTTCCATGTCACCCGTATAAAGTTTACATTCTAGGAAGATAAGAATAATTGATCAGGTGAGGTGGTGCATGCCTTTAGTCTCCAGCACTGGGGAAGCAGAGGTGGTTGTGTATCTCTGCATTCAAGACCAGCCTGGGCTACAAAGTAAATTCTCGGATAGCCAGAGCTACACAAAGAAACCCTGTCTTGGCCAAAAAAAATGCTAGACATCTTTGAAACCCCACTTATCTTCAATGAATCTTGAAGATCAGTTGCCTGGTGAACCCCGTACACAGAAATGGCAGCATGCACAGAATCACACATAGCTACACATGCACAGAATCAATCACACATGGCCACACATGCACAGAATCACACATGGCCACACATGCACAGAATCACACATGGCCACACATGCACAGAATCACACATGGCCACACATGCACAGAATCACACATGGCCACACACACACAGAATCACACATGCACAGTCCCCCAAAAGGGCAAAGTACATTCCTAACTCATAAATGGTTTTGAGCCTTCCTATTGTTTCAGACATTAAATACATGTATGATTGGCGGCGACCTGCATGTGGGCTCCAATGTAATTCTTACACCTATTATTTTGAAATAATTACGGATTCACTGAAAAGTTCTCCAGCTTCAGCCCCCACATGCCCTTCACTCTGCTTCCAGTATTAATAACATCTTCATAATCATAGCACCGTAAGCAGTCTGTCTCTCACTAATGCCCTTTCTCAGCCTGACATCAAGGATTCTATGTGCAGGTAAGGGGCACTTTGGAAGTTATTTCACATATATTTCTCAGGTTTGTCCATGTTAATTTCATCATTGCCGTCATTGTCACTATTTAATTGGCAGCATCGTCCTGCAGCCTCCATTGAGACCATTGGGGTTGTTCAAAACACTATAGAGCAGAAACACAGCTTCCTCAAAATGGTGACCATGTCCCCTTTTCAATTACTGTGTTGGCACAGATTGCTAAAACTGATATTGCCAGGTCAGAGGCCATCAGTCTTACGGCTCTGTCACTTACTGTAAAATTGCTTTCAGAAAGCCTACGGTAACTTACAGTCCCATCAGTAATATTATAGACCCCGCTTCTCTCATCCCAGGCCACCCCGGGCTTTGCCGGGTTTTTATTTATTTGTCTTAGCTTTATTGCGTATGAACTATTACTTTTTAGTATTAAATTTCTCATCTCCCTTCACCTTCTGCCTCTCCCTCCCTCCCTACTTCACTCCCTCCCTCCCTCCCTCCCTCCTTCATTCCCTCCCTCCCTCTCTCCCGTGTTAGAGATTCAACCCACAGTCACAAGCCTGCCAAGTATACACTCCGCCGCTGAGTGCCATCAGCAAGTAGGGCATTTCTTACAGCATAATTAAAGCTCTTAAGTAATCATTTCTTTCTGATGTTCAGGGTTTTTTCTACTGTCCCCTCTCTATCCTAGGAAATAATCCACAAAGCCACTTAAATGTTTAGTCCCTAGAGGTCTCTTTAATGCAGAACTGTCTGCCACGGTGCTCTTAAAGTTATTTCTCTCCAATTATTTCTTTTTCTCTTTGCTGACTCCTATCAGAGAAGAAAATGTTTGAAATATCCCTCCACAACCAGGCCTTTCACAGGTAATTACAAAAGGACTGGTTGTGTTTTGGTGGCCAGGTAGGAAGCGCTAACAGGCCCCATTGTTTATAGTCTTCCCTGTGCCCCCGGCCCACTTTCTTGCTGTGAAATCTGAGTTTAGTCCTCCCGTGACGCATGGTGCATTGCTGACCAAATGCATTATTAACACCAAAATAAGATCAGATTGTAGAAAAGTTAATGCTTTGAAAAATAATACACCAATTCTTTCCATCCTTTGTTGCAACTGTTCAGGTTTCTGTAAAGGAGATTTTGTGCCACCTGCTGGAAAATATTGGGAATTGCACCTTTAAAGAAAATGGCTACCTTTTAGAATTGTTGAATTTAAAATTCAAGTGATTTTAAAGATTTTTTTTTTTTAAGTGAACTCTAGGGTTCTACAACTAGTGGAGAAGACAGCATTGAATGTGGGTCTCCTGAGCCTCCAGCCACCTGCTGCTACTATCTTTGTATCTTTGTATCTTTCTCACTTTGTATCTGTGACTTTGTTAGGAGTGGCTTTGGGGGCATTGGTTTTTGAATTCATAGTGTAAGAAACAAGATTATGTTGTCGGAAGCATCTGATCCTTTGGGTCTCGAATTCCTCGTCTGTAAGATGAGCACACTTCATATTAGAAGCCCCTCCTGATTCTGAGGGGTTAGAAGATTGCATATGAAATGATGCCCTAATCGATGCTTGACGGAACATTCAGAGATCAATTGGTTATGTCTGAGTCTAGACGAGGAATGCTGTGGTACTGGCTTCCCTTTCACAGGCCCTATGCTCTGTTCATGAACTTGTCCTGCAAATGCACAAGTTCCTCGCACTGTACATAAGAAAGTGATGCTTAGAACAGGTTTTATAATGCATTTCATCTCGTAGCTGGTGGAAATAAGAAGGTTTAAACCCTGAACATAAGACTCTCGAACCTAAGCAGGTGTCAGGCCCACATGTTCCAAGCTACTGTTTCCCCGGCCTAAGGTTGCTTTGGCTGTCTGACCAGATGGGGTTGAGGTAGAGCAGAGTTGCCAGGGGTGGACGTGAGTTTGGGAAGTGCCTATAGATGGAATCTTCACCCACTTCTGGACTCCTGCGGCCCATTGCTTTATGGTGTGCTGACATTAGCAAGGTCGGTATGATTGTCCTGGGGTAGGACAAAGGATCCCACTGCTGAGTCCAAGAGCCACACAGATGTAGATACGGCAGGCCTACAGAGAACACTTCGTAGGCGACGCTGTTGAGTTTAAAACTTATATCAAAATAAGACATGATTTTGATGTATCTTCTGCGGGGACATCAGCATGGTCTGTCACTGCAGTACCTTCCAAGGCTTACGTCTGTTCACAGTTAGTGCTTGGTCACTCAGCCATTTTATTACCAAGGCACTGGATCCTATGAGAGTGATACCAGTTGGGGCCAGAGGAACTCTCAAACAAATGGGAGATGAGCACGGGGTTCTAGTATTTCTCTTGAGATTTATTTATCTGAGCCTTCCCTTGCTTCCTATTAGCATAAATTTCCATGAAGTAATTCTATTAGCTAGCAGTTCACTAGATTAACCCTGAGAGAGAAACAGGAAATCACAGGGAGTGTCTTCTCTCATTCAGATCTATTCCTGGTCTGTAACAAATTCATTATCATGCCTTAGCATTTCTGTGGGATTTTATAGCTGCATGTAGTAGTTTGTACCATTGAAAATTTTTTAGTTTTTTTTTTTTTTCAGAAATGCTGAACCATGAGACACTCTCGGGTTTGATTTGCATGGTTGGCTCATTAACTAAGTGAAAAAAAGTTGTAGACTGCTCAGTGCCAGTGTAGCAAACATACTTAGTATTCAGTGATATGGACAAGACACAGACTCTGGCTGGACCTGCCCTGTGCAGGGTCTGCTTCTTACTAGTTATGTGACTTTAGGATCTCGTCCTCTGTATTACATAGTAAACTGCTCCAGAACTTGGTAGTTAGAAACAGTTTCATTTCCCTCGTGACTCCGAGTTTGGGAATCTGTGCAGACTTCAGCAACACAGCAGTGCAGTCCCTCCATGATCCACTAGTGGGCAGCAGGACCTGGAGGATCTGCTTCTAGTGCAGCCATCACTGGACTCATCCTCTGCCTTGCTGGGGCTTTTAGCAGAAGAGATCACTGGGCAGGAAAAGAGGAGCCAAGTGAGAGAAGGAAATGGCACCATCATCTTCTGTTAGTCAAAACAGAACTCTGACTTAAGAGGTAGAGAAATGGACTCTCGATAGGAGAATGGCAGGGTCACAATACAGAGAGTGTATCCTGGGACTCTTTATCGCAGCAAATTCTGAGAGAGAGAGAAAATCATCCCCAGGCATCAGCCATGCAAAGAGAATGCCCTTTGTCAAGGGGAGTGCATATCTGCATGACTCAGTCAAGAGGCCGGGCCCTAGCACCACTGACAAGTGTGCCAAGTCCTGTTTGAAAGAGATATAGCCAGGGAGGCACGGCTGCTGGGTGGGAATTCATGGAGGGAGGAGTCAGATCTTGTCTCATCCCCAGGAAGGAAGGGCCCAGTGCTCTGCTTGGGTGTAGTTGGCCACAGAATACCAAGGCACAGAGCCAGACTGCCCAGCCTAACCCTGCGTGGTCTGGTCCACCTTCCCAACCACAGCTCCCCAGCCCACAGCAGTGCTGACACACAGCATGTTGGCTAGAGCTCATTTCCCTCTGAGCCTAGGGGACAGAGTTTTGCGTTTCTAAAGCTGTTTCCTCGCCTTTATTTGCCAACATGGCTGGGCATAATACTGAAGTCCTGGCAGAAGCCTGGCTTCTTCCCCCACTGTTAATATCTGGTCACTACCTTTGTCCAAGTGACTCATCCAGGAACCGACTGCCATGGGTGAGTCTCTGAATTCTAAAGGATGCCGCTTTATCAGTGAGATGTCATTATCAACCGTTAGTGATAGGGCCTGTTGGCAGATGCCTGAGGAGGCTAACTAAAGACAGACAGGCTCGCCCCCTTCCTGAAGGGGCTCTGTAGGAATCAGGGTGAGTCATAGCCATTAACAGTGTACTGGTGGCTGTACCCAGAGTGGACCAGCAGGTGCTCAAACCCTGCCCTGTAGGATTCTGGGAGGGAACTTTGGATTATGGACACTCTGAGAAAAACACAGCCTTCAGCAGATGCACCTGTAGCTCCCTCATCCAGCAGGGCTCTTCAGCGAGGGTCTCCAGAATGCAGATGTCTTTCCATGGCTTCCCACAGCAGATGCAACATACTCTGGCCTTGTTCCCTGGGGCTGGTTGCCAGGTAACGGTGTTTTAGTCGTAATGAAGGCAGTTCTTGTTTATTTGCGGCTAATAAAATGATGGTTCTTTTATAGGACAATGATAATGAGTCCGCTGCCAGGCTGTTTCTACCTAAGCCATTTCTCCCTCTCTAGGGTGCCACACTCCTATTTAAAAGGTCCTCTGAGCCCGAGGCCCTTCAGCTCGGCTGTGAAGAACAGGGCCTCAGCTCTCCCTCTGCCGCCGGCTCAGACACTTGTGTGGAAATCATGTCACAGCGGGCTTCTCTACTTCCCATCTCTATACCTGGCACCAGGAGCGAGGGCTTTCAGCCGTCGTGTGCAGCAGCTGGTCACTGGGCATCTGCTCATTCAACGACAAGTGTGCACACATGGGTGCTGACCCAGGCTCAGGAGGAAAGCCTGGTAATAAGTAAGAAGCCATACTGGTGTCATTTCACAGGGACAGGCTAAGGTTTCCATCCGAAATGTCCCCTCAGGCTCATGCTTTCTCCATGTGGGAACTGAGCTGAAAATATAACCACCGTCAGTGCCGGCAGCACTGGCAGGCTGAGGGGGTCTTTGGGAGGTGAAGCCTCTCTGGTGGAAGTGGGTCCCTTGCAAGGACCTTCGATGGTTGCAGCCCAGCCCTTGACTCCCACCCTGCTCTTTTTGCTTCCTGTTTGCCCTGTGAGGAGCCTCTGCCACATGCTCCCACTGCATGAACTCTCTCCCGCAAGGACTGAACTCTCAGACACCACAGGCCAAAACAAACCTTTTAAGTTGTGTGTGTTAGGTATGGTGGCCACAGCAGGCCAAAAAGTCGCTGCTATAGACAGCTACCATGCAGCTGGAATTCATGAAGAGTCAGTTCACGAAACTCAAACACACCGGTTATTTCAGTTGACTTTGAGTGATTCTCAACCTGTGGGTGTCCAAAGCCCACCAGGAAAAAAAAAACAAACGGATATTTACATTACGATTCATAACAGCAAAATTATAGTTATGGGGTAGCTATGAAAGTCACTTTGTGGTTGGGGGTCATCACAACATGAGGAACTATGTTTAAGGGTGGCAGCATTAGGAAGGTTGAGAACCACTGCCTTAGATGAAAGACTTTATTAAAAACATGCCCGGTCGTCATTGAGCCAACATATTCCTAACCAGATCTCTAGCTAAAGCCTGATCCACCTGCCCTCTGCTGTTGGCACCGCCATGAGTCTACCTGCTTTGATCTCCCACAAGCAGTGCAGTCTGTCAGTCATCTGGTCGCTGAGCCACAGCCCAGCAGCTGTCCTTTCTCTTGGCGCAAGTGCAGACTTGCCCTAAAGTGCTCACTTGGTCCACTCCTGGCTCTCTAGGGGACTGTAGTGTTGGGAGTTCCATACCTTACACCCAAGTTCACCTGTGGACATAAGTCAGTCTTGGAAATTCAGAGGAAGTCAGGTGGTAGAGTGCACACCTATAGTCCCTATAAACTCCAGAGCAGAGGAGGAAGGATCACCACATATGTAGTCTATATAGAAAATTCTAGGCAAACTAGGACTATATGGTGATATTCTGTTGCCAAAGTGGGTGATGGGTAGGACAGAGTTGTTTATGTGTGTGTGGCTGGCATACTCAAGTAGACAATGGGGGAGGGGTACAGCTAGAATTTCTGTCTGTAGTATGCTACACTATCTAAGAACAGAATGTGGAGTAGGAGTTGGAATCCTAAGTTCTAGCCCCAGACCGATCAGCTGATGGCATTCTGTATGACTTTGAGCAAGGCATCTAACTTCTAGACAATTCCAGCTTTCTCATTTATAGGATGAAGTGATACTGATCTTAGCCCGGAGACCTCACAGCATCAGTATCAAGACTGAGAGGATATGTCTAGAGACAACATAAAATGCTATTATCTCCTGAGTTCTCCCTGGAAAACAGCCAGATGTGACAGTTCCCAACAGCCTTGTCTTTTGTGCCGGTTAGCTGTTTGGGCTATCATGTGGATAAAGTCCCTAGAGGTATTGTGAGGCTTAGTCTAGTTCTGTAGCCAGCCAGTCTCTGCCATCTCTAAGGTGTCATATACACAGTCTCTGAGCCCAGAGCTAATGGTTTAAACAGTTGAACTTTTACCATGTGTCTTAGAGTATGGCGAATAGCATGAATGGAAGAGGGAGACGTGTGGTTTACCCTAGCTTTCGTGAAAACACAGGAAGGACTTGCTTATACACCAGTTGGACATGGAGTTCTAATCGTCCATACAGACAGGTGCCCGTGATGATGTGTCGAGTCTCCTGCCTGTTAATGGTCCTGTCTGTTTGCTGGTGTGATGCGAGCAGTTGACTGGTTGCATTTAGAGCACCTGTATATGAGGGATTGTTCGCTTTACATAGAATAGATCACCCTCCCTGTCCCTTACGTTGAAGCACGCTTGTTAAAAAGACATCAATCCAGAGTCTCTGAGTAGTGTAGCAGGAGTGGGGAAGAGACACCCAAATTAAAACACAGACACTTGTTTTCTGGGCCCTCCAGTGCAAAACTGAGCTGAACCTTCGAAGGCCTGGCGGGGAAGATCTGGTCTTCACACAGTGGCTTTAGACTGGGGGGTTGAGGGTAGGATTGTTGTTGATTTGTTATTTGGGGTGCTGGGGATTGAACCCAGGCCTTTGCTGGGTAAATGCTCTACCACTGAGCTCTATAATAGCTATAAAACCAAAAATCAAAGTTCTATGTAAATACTAATGTGATGAGTGATGCTGAGATTCCCCGGCTGTGCGCTCCTTGCTCTGCAGTCTTCCCCAGCACCGACAATGATCCGAGTGACAAGAACTGCCAAAGACGAGGGACTGTGGTCAACTCTGGCCCAATGCTGCCAACAGCAGTCAAACATGCTTTCTGCTGACAAAACAGGCTGTGATAAATAGTGAAACACTTATAAAACATTTCCCCCAATTTTTTGTTTGTTTTTGTAACTTAATAAAATGTTAGCCTTAAAGGTAAACAGACATGGAAACTGAGGCACTGAGCTAGCATGTGAGCATGTTTTGGTGTATTATGCATGAATACCGCTCTACTCCTCTGAACTTTATAATGAAAAGCTTACACGTATACACATGTTCACGTATAACCTGTGTGTGTGTTCATGTGCCATAGCCAACATTTTGGGTGTATCTGGGTTTTTTTTCTGAGCATAGCTAGTGCTTTGGAATGGTCCACAGCCCATGAGGTACCAGATGAAGTGACTGCTTTGGCCACTTACTTAGACCTGTGCCAAGGTAACTCGGCTAGCACCAGGCACATTGCCCTGTTCATGTGTGCAGAGATCCTGAAGCCATTGACACACACCTGTGGCCTCTTTTATCGCTTACGGATATCCTGTCTTCCTCTCCCTTGGGGTGGATAGTCTCCACAAAGTGATTTGGGAGCTGAGGTGGGTCGGCTGGGCACGGTGGTATACTCCTATCAGTTTGGAGACAGAGGCAGGGGGATTGCAAGTCTCAGGCTAGCCTAGGTTGTACAAGACCTTGCAGAGATGGGGGAGGAAGAGGGAAGGAAGGAAAAGGAGATAAGGGAAGAAGGAGAGGTGATGACCACAGCTCTAAGCGCTGAGAGATCAAAACCGAGATTCAGATACTGGCCCAACTGCCACCATTGGTACAGGGAAGTCTACCTGGGAGAGCTAAGCCGCCATCCTGGTTTTATGCCACACCCATAGAGTCTTTGCTCTTATCTGGGCTGTGGTGGTTGTGGTTGTTGTTATGATGATGGTCGTGGTGGTTGTTGTTGTGTTTGTTGTGGTAGTGGTGGTGGTTGTTATGGCTGTTGTTGTCCCTGAGTTCAGCATTTCTGCTGCTCAGATTCGCCTGTAGTCCTACCCCGCTTACTTGAAACCCTGTGGTGGTGGCCAGCCTGGCTGTCATTTTCTCCACACTCCTTCACCTACCATAGGCAACCATCTCACAATCCCCTGAGGAGGCTTAACGCGCCCACCTCCACTCTCCTTACAATTCAAAGGATGTGTGTCGTTTCAGCTTTTCTGATGAATTTTCTCTGGACTTCTGGTTGGAAGAAAAGTGAGCAGCTCCTAAGTCCTGGTTAAGATATGTCAGTTAACAAAGTACTGTGGGGACCCTGACCTCCGCTGACATGAGGGGTGGCTGTAAATGATGACGAGAATTAGTGAGAATGGGAAGATGCCACCGGTCACCTATCTGAGACCTTGGGCAAGTTCTTTGCCCTTGATGGGCCCCTCGATCAAGCAAAGAGTATACAGGGCTTTGAGTTTGTCTCTGAGCACAAGGTTGTGAGGATAACTGAGGTTAACTCAGTGTAGACTCTGAGGATGGGAGCCACTGAGTGAGTGCTGAGTAGTAGTTCAGAGAAGTGGAGAGAAGGGTCAGAGAAGGCCACCAGCGGGTAGATCCACCGCAGTCCCACTCAGCAGGCAGATTTCCCACCCCCAACATGGTAGTAACAAGTTACAACCAGTACTACATAGTAGGAGCTACTCTAATACACAAGCTCTTCAAATGTCAGCAGCACAGCATGACCTGGGGACATATGGGCTATGAAACTAATAAAGAGTTCACCTTTTTTTTTTTTGAAAAGTACATTTCTTACTTACATTAATTATGTGTATTCCTGTGGTTGGTGTGGGTGCCAGCCAGAGGACTGCAGGAGTTGCTTCTCTCCTGTAACATAGATCAAGCGTCTTTGCTTGCCGAGTATCTCAGTTGCTGTGAGGAGACACCATGACCAAGGCAAGTCTTACAAAGGAAAGCATTTAACTGGGGCTGCTTACAGTTCGGAGGCATAGTCCATGATCATCTTGGCAGGAACATGGCGGAGTGCAGGAAGACATGGTGCTGGAGAAGTTGCTGAGAGTTCTACGTCCAGATCAGAAGGCAGATGGAAGAGAGAGTGACACTGTTGCTGGCTTGAGTTTCTGAAACCCCAAAGCCTGCCCCCAGTGACATGCTTCCTCCAACAAGGCCACAACTCCAATAATGCCACTTCCTTTGAGTCTATGGGAGTCACTTTCATTCAAACCAGCACATTGAGCCATCTCAACGGCCCACCCTCCTTTTTTTCCAACCCTCCCCCTCCACACAGAGCTTCTCTTGGCTCTCTATGAGTCTTTGCCAGTTTGCCCATTCACTGCTTCCTTCTCTCCCCATTGCCATCCTGGCTTTGTGATCCAATGTGTAGTCGCTCCTCTTAGAATCTGGGGGATCCATGGGTCCTGTTGCTGTTCAGCCAGCACCAGGTGGGAGCACCCTGTCCAGTAAACAAAATGGGAGGCGACTGAGTGTCTGAAGAGCCCCACTCTTACCTCTCAGACCAGCCTGTTCACAGTAGTGTCTACTTTGTGCTTTCTTTCTTGTGGACTGCACATGGAGACTCTTCCCTCCACCTGTCTGTCTGCAGGTCAAGCCTGAGATAGATACAGCTACAACTTTGACATCTCCTTTATGTCTCACAGTTGTTTATTTATTTATTGAGATAGGGTCTCACTGTGTATCCCAACTGACCTCAGCTTCACTAGGCTGGCCTTGAACTCGCAGAGATCCATCTGTTTCTGTCTTCTGAGTGCTGGGATTAACACTATGCCCAGTAAACTTTTCACTTGTAAATTCATATACTCTTACTCAGAATTCAATATGTCTAATTTATAAAGCAAATTCTTAAAATGCTGTGGTTCTGAGCTGACCTCCGTCATCTTTCTAGGGCATGGGATGGGGCTGAGGCTGCGAGCATCTTGGTTGGAGGATGGTGCTGATAAGGGCGCCTTTTATGACAGCCTTCCACCCCTCACTGCCCTGCCACGCCTGTCACTCACAAAGCAGATACCCACACTTCTTGCCCTGGCAATGCTCTCGGGACTCAGGTTTACTCAGCTGTGAAATGAGACGGTCAGGTTCTGGGATCCCCAGAGCCCATGTTCAAGGCTCCATGCTGTGGTTAAGTGGTTTTCCTGAGTGAATGTTGCTCGCTCAGAGTCAGCTTTGAGGACTAAATGGCTCACAAATGCACCTTGGAGCTGGGAACAGCCGTGCTTTTAATTGAGGTCTTTGTAGGTCTTCATACGCTGTGAACTCATTGAGTTCATTTCAGACCTTCTTAAAGAAGTTACAGATGCTTAATTGTTTTTTGATGAGTAGCACAGCAAAGCCTTCCTTGAAGAGCAATAATGAAAATTGAAATGAGTCCTGGGACAGGCACTGATGATGGCTAAAAGTTACTGAGGGCCAGGAGTTGCTGTAAGTCCGGCTTCCTGTGCATGAACCCACTTAATCTTCGCAGCACTCAGCTGTGTGCTAAGGGGCAGGGTGCGCCGCACTCCAAACCCCTTCATGTCCCTTACCCACCAGTTGAGGGAGGGGGTCAACCACGGAACTCACAGGTTCAGGCTAAGCCAGTTAAATGAAAGGACTAGCTAGTGGGGAAAGCAAAGTGCCCAGAGGGCCTGTTGGCTTCAGAAATCAAGGGCCCCATGAAAGGGGAGCATTGGACAGCATCAGTGGAGAAAGGGGAGAGATCGGGAGACAGAAAACCACCATGCCTGGTGGATGAGGGGTCTGCGCAGAGTGATTGAGAGCCCAGAGCAGATGGGGGTAGGGCAAGAGGCTTGAGAGGCGTTGTACAGCTAGAAACGTCCAGACAGATCCTTCAGCCCAGATCCCTCTTCCCTTCACAAGAGTCCTGAATAGACTTCACTAAGTCAGATGACACGCTGAAGCTCACCGTTCACAGCAGCACCTAGGCTTCCCAGCCCCTCGCCTCGTCAGAGGATGCCTTTCCCTTACACGTGCACTCACAGATATCAGAAAGCGTGAGACTAGTTGAGTGCTCTGCGCTTTTCCCCCCACTATGTTCCCACATGCTTCCCCCATGAACTGACTGTTCTCATCCTCCAAGACGGAGATGTTCTCCAAAGTGATGGTCAGCACCGAATTAGTGAGTGCAGAAGCCTTGCAAGTGGAGCAGGCCTGTGGTCATGTTTGGTCATGTTTGCGTTGAGATCACTAGACAGCCTTGTTCTATGAGTTTCACCTTATTAGCATTATTATGCATTACTGATTCAGGAATGTTGAACAAGCCACCATTGGCATTGACCCCTTGTCTGAACTACATGCCTAGCACATGTTTTTCTTCCTTAAGTCTTCTTGGGCTTAGGAACATTTGACTTGGGGAGTGGTGGTAGTAGTGTCTGTGTGTCTTGTACGCATATATGTGTATATATCGAGATGGGCATGCATATATATATATATATATATACATGTGTGTACGTATATGTGTACAGGTGTGTGTATACACATGTGTGTACGTGTGTGTGTGTGTACACGTGCATGCATGCAGTCAGGGTTTAACGTCAGGTATCTTCCTCAGTGTCTCTCCCCTTTGTTCTTTGAGCACAGTCTCTTGTTAAATGAAGTGCATCAGTAAGGCTAAGCTGGATAAACAGTGCACAACCCAGGATCTGCTTCCCAAACACTAGGATTATAGCCATTCACCCCCCACCTAAGCGCTTAGCTGGGTCCTTGTCCATCTAAATAGAGGCTGTTGATGGAGCTACTGCCCCAAACCCTTTGAGGACTGTTTTACATAGGAAGAGGTCAAAGCACTGGGTGGACCAGGGAGAGGACACGTGTTTAAAGTGTCAGAGCTGGGCCCAGAAGGCCAAACATCACTTTCCTGCACTTTGGCTGGGAAGCCACAGACTGCTGGCTCACTTACAGTGTCAACTCAGGGCTTGCAAGTACGTTAGGAACTCAAAAATGGGGTCCATGTCCTGTGAAGTGTTCTTGGTGAAATTGTGAAGGCCTTTGCACTTGAGCTGCTCAAAGGAGGGACTTTATTCAAGCCCCCCCCCCACCTGGGGGGCACCATTTGTGGTGGAATCACCTGCCCGAGCAGATTCAGGGTAGAAGATCGAAGGAGCTGTGCATTGCTTCAGACACTTCCTGGAGAGTGAGTAAGACATGGGCTAAAATATCAACGACAGCCTTGCTTGGAGTCTTTTTTTTGTTTTGTTTTTCTGTGTTGCAAATGTACTTGCCGTTTGAAGATGAACTATGCAGTGTCCCTCTCATCCCAGGTTTCCTAGGTCTGGCCATGCCATCCGTACCCAGGCTGGGGGATGAGGATGGACGCAGCCCATCTTTCTTGGTTCCAGGACCTCTCTGTTCCTTTTCTCTGTCTCATCATCTCCCTTAGAACTCACATGGCCACCATGCTTTCCCTGGCAAAACAAACCATTCCTCTTAACATGCTGGGCTCTGACACACGTTGTGGTTTACTCTGTGCTTACTCAGGGAATGGCCTCCTCAGCTCTGCAGCTGAGACACAATCTGTAGTGTAAATCAGCCATTCGGAACCAAGAACTTGCCCCTCAGTCTTTTCCAAGACTCCTTTGGGAACAAAACTGCTCATGCTTATGGAGAGTAGGAATAGTTTCCCCGGCACACAGGGATCTGATGCACATCTGCAGGAACAAAAGCAGGAATCTGGGAAGTGAGCTTCTTGGCCTCCTCTTACACAGGCTCCTACTGCAGCTGTGAGGAAGGAGGAGGAGCTCTGACATTCATCGCCAACACCTTGGCTTGGGCTGGCATTCAAGCATCACCAGCAGCAGATGCAGTCAGCCACCCTTTTGTAAGACTTTCCGCTGTCAGTTTTACAATGTGACTTTCAATGATGCTTCATGGTACCTTGGAGCTGTCCTTCTGTGCCCTGGGATGCAGTGGGGTAGGGGTGGGAAGAGTTCTGACTGGTACTCTGTTTAAGGAGACTTGATAGGTAAACCTGTCTAGTCTAAGTCAGATCGACAGTTGTTGGGTTTAAGAAGTCTCCTTGGGGTCGAGGGTATAGCAGAGTGGTAGGGGGATGTTAGCATGCACGAGGCCATCGTCCCTACTGTTAAAAAGAAAAGTCTCTTGCACATTCGTACCCCACTCTGTCTCAGAGCCATAATGACATACATTCTCCTTCTGAGAAGCTTTCCCATTGTGAACAAAGTTAAACAAAGCACTGCTGAGTTCCAGACTTGGCCGAGATGGCTTGGGTGGGCAGGAATTGTTTAGATTGTCCTCTCCCAAAACTTGTTCAGTGTCTACCAGTAAGTGGAGCCTTGCAGCGTGAGCTTCCCAGTCAGTATTGACCTTGAGAGGTAGAGGAAGTGTCATTAGAACAGTGAGTGTCCATTTCCCATTGAGGAAATTGGACCTATGCCGTGCTTGGGGGCTCAGTCCCAGGGCAGGACTCTTGAGTACCCAATGCATAGACCAGGAATCCACTAGATGCTCACTTAAAGGACTCCAGTTACAGGCAGAACTCAGGATGCCTCTCTGCCGTTGTGTCCCAAGGTCCTTCCCTATGAGTTCCAATTTCCAGACCTGTTTTTACAGCCCACCAGCTATTGCAGATGTCTCGTCAAAAGCAGTCGCTTAACCTGTGGGTGGAGACCTCTTTGGCAGATTTCTAACAAAGTAACAACAAAAATAATTTTGTGGTTGGGGGTCATCACAGCATGAGGTCGCAGCATTAGGAAGGTTGAGAACCACTATTCTGAAGAGTCAGATGAGGATGCTGTTGGGAACTAAGTAGTGACTGCCCACAGAGAGAGCCACCCTTCTGATAGGCATATGGGCACTTAGAGTTGAACATCACACTTAACCCCGACTACAACTATGTTATGGGTGAATGAGTCCTTTTGGATGACCTCTATGCCAGCTGGTGTGGCTCATTTGAAGCTAATGCTATAAAAGCTAGCATACCGAGCCTGCGCCCAGATCGTCTGCAGTTACTTTATGTGCTTGGCACAGGTCTTCAGAGTCTTAGTGTTCCTTAGAACTGAAGGACTGCTGTTGTCTCTCTCTGTCAGTGCTGGGAACAGAGGCACAGGACAGAGCTGGTCCTGTGTCACCTGGGAATTAAGCAGGGAGCTCTAGGGTTTCTATCTGAGTGTCGTGGCTTCAGCGTTGGCCCAGTGGACATTGCTGTTCTTCCTTCCTGTGTATGGATAGTGCCGGGCCTCTGCTCAGAGCGCACCAATTTAATCCTCAGCAGCACTTGCAGGGGCAATGGCTGCCCTGTGGTGATGCAAGCAGGAAATGAAGGGTGATGAACACAGAGAGGGAACATGCAGAGAGTAGATGTCCCGACCCCCAGCCAGGTCTACTCATTCTCGCCATGATCCTTCTGTGAGTCTTAGATGAAGCCTGAGGGTCCTCCATACTCAGCAGTACCTATTGACTGCACTGCATGCCCCTGGTGCTTCCCTGGGCTCTGGGCATCCAGAGATCTGTAGGGGTGGACATTCCTCTCTCCAGAGCAGCAAATACCAAGCCCAGAATGGGAGAATTAGTGCTGCTCTTGGGCTACTTCTATTCATTGTGGTGTCCCTCATTCAGTTTCACGGTGCCGGTTTCCTGTCCGGTCATATCCAGATCATGACGCTGCACACCCCACGAGAGTTGAAGTGCTGCTGCTTGCTCACTGTGTAAGCTTAGACAGATCGGCTATGTGTGCTGTGCCTCCGCCTCTCATTCAGAAAACAAGAAATACAGCAACTGAGTTGACGGTGTAAGAGCATAGTTTGCTGCGTGTTATAAACTTGGTCTGTGATCTGTGAGTGGCACAGACTAAGCCTCAAATAAGCTATCTCTGCCAATAAGATGATGAACATTGTAATATACCTGCAAGTTTATGCACACACACACACACACACACACACACACACACACACACACACACACACAGTCCATTCCATGAACTTTTTTGAAACAGTACGCTCCATATCTAAGTTAAGCATACCTCTTCAAATTTTCTGTTGATTAAAAATAGAGTCCAATTCCAGGCTGGTTCCTGGACAGGCAAGTCTAATACAATACCACGTCATAGCCCAGAGGCCTGCCTCTGGCACCGGGGGAGAATCTCCCAGGTCCTGGCTGTTGAGATGCTGGCACAGGCACCTCGGCATGCACCTGTTATTCACCTTGCTGTGAGACAGCGATCAGAAACCAGAGTGCAGACTTTCTCATCCGCCTCTGCTGGTATTACGCCAAAGTGGCACCTGGATGTCTCTGTGTAAATTAACAGGTTGGCATTCTGGCTTGTTCTCTTAGATTTCTAGGACTTGTTCCTGATGTTCAGCCCACTCAACAGCTTAGCAACAGTTACGGAGAGCTAGGCCTTCCAATGGTATAGGCAGAGCAGACCCAGACTAGGAACTGCCTTCCCAATAATACCATCATTAATACTAGTGTGGGTGAGCAGGCAGGCTAGAGGATGGAGACTGGACATATTTCCATTGTGTGTTACCCCTTACCAAGCAGCATGGCATAAACACATCAACAGCACAGTATAAATGCTCCATGAGCATGACGTTAATAGATGGGCCTTGCAAATATGAGTGTAGCACAAACTTTCACAATAGGGTTGTCTTGCTCTGAGAAACAGGAAGAGGAAATCTTAAATAAACGGCACTAGTGGGCCCAGTGTCCCAGAGGGCCCCTGAGTCGTGTTTTCCGCCTGAATGCTCTGAACGTTGCAGACAGTCTGCAGAGGCAAGCCGAGACATTTGCTGCGGCTGGGGCTAAATGTGTTCTGGGGCCTCCCTGGCCAAGGTCACTGCCATGGTGACTGAATAATTCACCAGGTCAATGGCTTTTTCCTTCGAGAGGGAAAGTGGGTCAAACTCCACTCAAGGGAGTCCCCAGACACCTGTCTCCACAGAACCCACGACATCCCAGAGTTGGAAAGCATTTTGCTGTTTCCAAATAGTAACAAAGCATGATTTCATTTATGAGCATGTCCTAGAAACAGTGTTCTGCCCTCATTCCTGCCTAGAGCAATTGCTTTTGGCTAATGACATCCCAACCACGGAAGCCACATCCCACCAGGGTATTTGAACTTGAACTGCCAGTGCCTTTTCAGGCAGTGTTGTGAAGGTTGTGTTGTGTTAAGGCCTTTTGTTTACTGGACCATCAAAGGATCTGGCTCAGAATAGAAGCCAGAGCTGCTGCAGTCTCGCAGTAATGGTATGAAAAGCAAAGCCAAGTGCTGGTTGGTTGTGTTGTGTTGTTAAGACAAGGAGACAAGGAGTCACTGTGTAGCTCAGGCTGATCTTGGACTCGTAATCCCCCTGAGTCAAGTGCTGGGATTACAGGTCATTACCATGACCAGCCAGAGGATGATTCTATCCCCACCCCCACACCCATCTTCTTAACTCTTGAGAAAGGATCACAGGACAGAGATCAAATAGAAGGAATATACTTTAGATGGACATTGTTCTGGCCCTCTTTGAGCTTGATATTTTTTTTTCTTTTCTTTTTTTAGGAGCTGGGGACCGAACCCAGGGCCTTGTGCTTGCTAGGCAAGCGCTCTACCACTGAGCTAAATGCTAAATGCCCAACCTGTGAGCTTGATATTTTAAAAGATCTTCATATTCATACATATACACTCCTTTCCACCTGACTTCAGCCTTATGGGTTGAAGTCTCCAGAGGGCTGATCTGTGTGACTAGGGCAGGAATCAGGATAACCATACTCTTGGGATCTAGCAATACAAGCTTGGATCTATGTCCCCTGCCCTGTAGACCACTCGTCATCCCTGAAGCTCTGCCAACTCCCTCGGCCTCCTCTTTCTCTCCTGTTAAAGTCTTCTCCACTCGGAAGCTTTGCACATGTCCCCTTTCTGCCAAGCGTAGGAGAAGGATGGTTTAACCCCCCTGTCAGCTCAGCCCTGCCCCTGTGTGGAGCTATGGCTGAGGTGTCAATCACTGTCTCAGGGCTTGTATTGAACACTGCATTCAGCTCTGGGCTTTTGGACCCCCCTCACCTGCACCTCTAGCCAGGGCCCCACAGGTTGTGTGACTCAATCTTAGTGCATACTTCCTGCGTCATTTCTCCTGTGTACTCCTAATTCCTAGCCTCTTTTTCAGCAGAGCCACTTAACTATTTCCTTAGACACTGGCTAGTGACTTTTTGTTTTGTTTTCCCTACAGTATATTTTGTTGTTGTTATTGTGTTGTTGGTATGGTTTGGTTGTGTGTGTGTGTGTGTGTATGTGTGTGTGTTTTGTTTTGGTTTTGGTGGTGGTGGCTGTGGGGGTGTTTTTTGGTTTTGTTTATTTGTTTGTTTTGGATTTTTTTTTTAGCACCATCTCACTATGTGGTTCTGGCTGTCCTAGAACTCACTATGTAAACCAGGCTGGCGTCAAATTCACAGAAATCCATCTGCCTCAGCCCACAAAGTGCTGGGATCAGAGGTGTGCACCACCACGCCAGGCACCTTCAGTGTTTTGAGACAAGGTATCATATAGCCTGGATTAGCCTTGAATCCAGATCTTCCTGCCTCTGCCTCTCAAGTGCTGTGGTCACAGGCATGCAAACTCCCTACTGCATCCCTCAGTGCATGTGCTTGAGTTGGTATCTTGATCAGTGGGAACTCTTACCAAACTTGCTTGGAACCCTTTCTAAGTACCTGCTATACCCAGAGCCTTTGAAAAAGTAATGCTGGGATCGTGCCTTCCTTCCAAGATAGACACACAATCTGGCTGTCAGAAGACTTGGAACTTCTTCAAATTCACCCGTGGAGCTTGCCCGGAGCCAGGTGATGTGGCCTTCTGTGGAGGAGGGCATGCCACGTCCTCTCCTATATCGCCCTCCTTCCCGCCTGCAATGTGGCCTTAAGGATGGCTCATCTCTAGGTGGGACACAAAGCAAGAATCAGCACAGCTGGATAGTGGGGAGTGTCCCCTAACGCTGACACATTCGACCTGGAACAAACACTGGCCTCCTTCCATAGCAATTCTCCTTGGGCCCCAAGCCGCTGTGCTCATCGCTCCAATCCCCATACAGCTGTTGTGTTGATGCTTTTGTCCTCAGCGATGAAGTTGCACACCCCTTGGTATGGCAGCCCAAATGAATGTGCTGTGCGACTTGTAGAATTTTTGTATGTGTATGAGTGTTGGGCTTGTATGTATTTCTGTGCACTGTGTGTGTGTGTGTGTGTGTGTGTGTGTGTGTGTGTGCGCGCGCCCGCGCGCGCGTTGCCCACAGAGGTCAGAAAGGAGTGTTGGACTCCTTGGAACTAGAGCTACGTGTAGTTGTGAACCACTAGGTGGTTGCTAGGAATCAAACCCAGGTCCTCTGCAATCGCAGCGAATGTTTTAACCGTTGAGCCATCTCTTCAGCCCTCCCTTGCAGCATTTTGAAGCAGTGCTCAGTGGAGTGATGGTTTGAGTGTTCATTGAGGCATCCCTCTTTTTTGGCATTGCAGTAAGCATTAAAAAAAAATGCTTATGAATGAGTGAATCCATTGTCTTCCAAGCTCAGCACAGCACCACACTGTTTAGGACACTGTCTGTGACTCACTCTGAGTCAAAAACCTTCTATGGGCTCCCAACCAACACAGCTTGTGCCCGTTGTGTGCCCTCATCTCAAGGAGCCACAGGATAGATTCGCACTGTGTGTCTCCTCTTAAGAAGCCTCAAGAGGGTAGGGACTGAACCTCACTCACCCTCGTAGGTCTCCAGGAGCTAATTGGTGCTCAGTGGATGTCATTACGCAGTAATTAAGCTAAAATGGCCATTGCTAAAAATGAGTGTCTCGGGATTTCATTGATAACATTTAACCTTTTAACTTTTTAACTTGTCTGCCTGAGTCTCCTTAGTTTGTAAGATCTATTTTGGTACCAGAGTCATTTAACCCCAGCAGTTAGAGGACTCACTGTGTAGTAGGCAGGGTGACACTTTGTGGACATTAGCCACCGTCTTCTTTCTGCCCATGTGGGCTGCCTCACTTTCACTTGCTCCTCATGGTCCAGGGGAGATCTGTGGCATTCCGTCACATCCTCTAATCAGAGGAAGAAAGAAGCCAGGGACCTAACTTAGCTGGGTGTGGGAGAAATGACCAGTCCTGGAGAGATGGAATCTTTTGGAGCCTGGAGATGAGGGGAAGTGAGCATCGGATGGGTCCCCACAATATGCCAGATGGTATGCCACTGCTTTGTTTCTTTGCGATCTCCTGGCAGCTCTCTCGGCTTACGTGTTCTCATTTCTCCCGCAAACTCAGAGTTGCAAAGGCAGACCACCTGCCGATCACACCAGAGAAACTGAAACCCCGGACTGTGGCATGATAAAGCCAGGCTTAGAACTGCTCTTTACCACCACACAGACCTTCAGAAGAGGTTCTTTCTCCCCAGGTACACGCTTCTCCCAAGATGGGACTCAGAATTAACAAACATGGGGCTCAGAGACAGCTCGGTCAGTAAAGTGGTTATATACAGAACTCAGTCCGAACTGCAGCACCCAGGTGAAAAACTGATATGGTGGCAGTGCCGGGCCTGGTGGCAGTGCATGTGTCCGTTCCCAGCACTGAAGAAGAGACAGTGGGTCCCAGGAGCCCACTGGCAGCCTAGTGTCATCAGCGATCCCCGGTTCCAGTAGAGAGAGGCTGCTTCACAAAACAGAGTGGATGGTTCCTGAGGAATAGCCCAAGGTTGACTTCCGACCTTCACACACGCGTGACATGCTCATACACTGAAAAAGAAAGGCTAAGGTCAGGAACAACAAGTGGCAGTCCTGGGGTTTGAACCAGGCATCTACACTCAGAGCCCATAGAGCAGTGTAACTCTGGATAGAGAACAGGGCCGTCCCTCCACAGCTGACATTCTCAGCACCTCAGCTCCAGACCAGCAATGTCTGGGGAGCTGCTAGAATTGCAGGCTCCTGAGCCCTGCCCAGAGCTGCTCCTTCAGAGACTCTGGGGCAAGGGCTCTCCTTTCTGTGCCCTAATACACACGCACGCGCGCGCGCGCACACACACACACACACACACACACACACACACACTCTCAACATATGTGTCCACATGCTAATATCCATTCAGCTAGGGAAATGCTTAAAACCCACTAGTAGAAAAGAATATTTACTGACAGTAATGATCGTAATTAAACGTTTACTGATTCTCGCTGTGTGCAGACTGTCAGCTTATTCAGTCACTGTAGCACTGTAAAGTGGGAAATGTTATCACTCCCATTGCACATATGAAGAAGGTGACGCCTGAAGTGGCCTACCACAGCGGCTTCCTGCATCCTGCAGAGCCGTGGCTGGGATCCACATCCATCTGCTCATACCATCCACACCCTCTGCCTTTGCTCGAGAGGAATGAGCAGCCATTCCAATGTTTATATTGATATTTTTTATATTCAATTCATCTTTTCAAAGTTTTAAAAGGCAAGAGATTTGAATAAATATTTTATTTGTATTTGTTTGTTTTTGTTTTCTTGAGACAGTTTTTCTGTGTAACCCTGGCCACCCTGGAACTCACTCCGTAGACCAGACTGGCCTCAAAGATCTGTGTCTGCCTCCTGGGTACTGGTATTAAAGGCATGACCCACCACTGGCTTGAACAAGTATTTTCAAGTCTCCCCTACCCCCAAATTAAGTTGTTTCCTAGATTTGGTAGGTCAGGGAACATAACGACTGCGTTAGAGCTTTCTGGCCACGTGGGGGCAGCACTGTGCAGTGCTGACGTTCTTTTTGGAAAGGGCCAGGCTGAAGCCACCAATGGCAGAGCACAGTAGTTCCTCCATACCATTTTGCTTTGACTATGCAGAATGTAGTCAAACTAAAGAACTTCGTAACTGTGCAAGGCAGTGATTTTAATAAATTCATGATGATGATGATGGTGGTGGTGGTGATGATGGTGATGATGATGATGGTGGTGGTGGTGATGATGGTGGTGGTGGTGGTGGTGGTGGTGGTGATGATATAGTTTGGGCTTTTGTTTGTTTATTGATGCGATAAAACATGTTCTGGGTGTGCTGTAGTAGTTTAGGTGATTCTTTTTTTCTTTTAGGCCAAGAAAAATGCCTTTTGAATTTTTTTGCTGAGTTAGTTTAGGTTGAAACCCATGTGTTCTTGCACTCAAGGAACAAAAGGTAGACAGTATTCTTTTACCTTCCTGATTGTTAATGACCCTTATACCCTCAAAAGTGGTGAGTGTGACAATCAGTACATATTTATCTTGGTCAAAACCCTAGTGAATTTAGCCTCTGATGTGGAGGCTAAGGCCTGGACAGGGACCCTGTGATATAGTCAGGAAGGAATGGGCTTTGGGTTAGACAGGAGCTGGGGACCAGTTCATTGGCCAGCCATCCTGATTTGGTGAGCTCTAGATTCAATGAGAGATTCTGTTTCAGAAAAAAAGGTGGAAAAAGAGGGAGGAAGACACCCAACATTTACCTCCAGCCTGTACACGCATGTGCCTGCACATACATAAGAGTAGTACCCAAAGCCAAAGAATCCCAGGCCTCGCGATATCCGTATGTGTTGTGAGCATGGGCACGCGCGCGCGCACACACACACACACACACACACACACACACACGTACGTAAGAATGCATAAGTAAGTAAAGTGGGCTCAGTATATCATCCAAACCTAAAGTCATTTCTTTGAGAGGCAGGAGGGAAGTGACACGCTCTAAAGGACAAGGCCAGAGGGTGGGTTGTGACAGTGATTTTATGAACAAGGGCTTGTGTTGGAAACCAATGGGAGATGTGTTTAAGCTTTCCCTGCCCCCTGGAGAAATAGTGGCTTTTCAGCTGCCTCTGAGCTCAGAAGCAGGTAGTAGGTTTTAATAAATCAGGATGCTTGGTGAGTGTGCCTGGGTGTTTCTGACGAGCCAACCAGAGAAATAGAGTTTGGTTTGGGGGCTGAGAAAGCAGAGCCAGGCGAGAGAAAGGCCAGCCAGCAGACAAGTATGTTCCCTTCCCTGAAGCCTCCCCTGCTGCTCACACACATGGAGAACAACTGTGAGGGGCTCTGCCACAGCTGTGCCCCAGAAGGGAGGCAGCTGAGTAGCTTTTACAGTCTCCAGGACGGCCTTTTCTCTGGGATTTATTTGTAACAGACATCGCTCATGCGCACACTGACTGCCTAACAGCAAGCAGTGTTCCCCGGCCTTCCCCTCTAGCCTGAGAGCATCTGTGAGTGGTGTGCGTGATAGGTTGCTTCTGCGTTTAGCATTCCGTTGAGTTTATCCAGGAAGTATGATTAGCAGCATGGGCCGGGGACTCTGATCATGGTGCTGGAGTGGAGAAGGTTAGACCAGACTTGATGCTGGTCGAGTTGGGAAAGATTGTCATCAGTCTTCATTTCATTTTCAAATTTACATTTAGAAATGTGACAACTTCTTGAGAGCCAGTCTCTTTGCTTTCGAGGAAGAATGTGGCCCTTTGCCCCCCCCCCTTGGCCCTGGTCTTGCCAACTGGTGTGTAGCTCCAAAGTGACCTTGGGGTGCAGGGAGGGATGAGGGAACATAATGTAGATCATCTGGGAACAGCGAATCTCGAAGTCAAGAGCACTGTCCCTCCCGCATGTTGTTTCATGTCTCGGAGTTAAGCACATAGCTGATTTCTTTGGTTTATATGTGGATGGGTGGATGAAGAATGGATGGTTAGATGGATGGACAGACAGATGGATGGACAGACAGATGGATAGACAGTTGGATGGATGGATGGATGCATGCATGCATTGAATGGATAGATAGATGGATGGACAGACAAACGGATAGACAGTTGGATGGATGCATGCATGCATGCATGAATGGATAGATAGATAGATGGATGGACAGACAGATGGATAGACAGTTGGATGGATGCATGCATGAATGGATAGATAGATTTTTTATACAATATATTCTGGTTATGGTCCCCCTCCTCCAACCCCTCCCAGATCCTCCCCACCTACCAAAATCTCCATCATTAGAAAGCGAACAGGCATCTTTTTAAAAATGAAAATAATAATAATAAAACAAAGACGGGATAAAATAAAAACAAACCTGAATAGGAGAAGATAAAACAGAAAACTAAAAATTTTTTTAAAAGCCCAAGAAAAGGCATAAGAAACCCATATAGACACAGACCACACCTCACAGAGAAAGAGATCTTATAAAGATGCAAAATCAAACTGTAATGGTTAAGTACAAAACCTGTAAAATAAAAAAAATGTTCAGACAAAGCATTATAAGACTAAAAAACAAAACACGTTCAAAATAACTCAAAATTGAGTTAATTTTCTGTTGTCTATCTACTGCTGGGCATGGGGCCTGTCCATAAGTGTAATCTGCATCTCCAGTCTGGCTTAAACCAGTACAGGCCTCATACATGTTGCCACAGTCTGAGTTCAAACGTAAGTTAATCTGTTATGTCTAGAAGGCCTTGGTGCCCTCATCCCCCTCTGGCTCTTAAAATCTTTCCTGCTCTTCACAGAGTTCCCGGAGCCCAGGGGGAGGGCTTTGATGGAGACATCTCGTTAGGATGTAGTGTTTCAAGGTCTCTCACTCTGCATAATGTCTGACTCTGGGTCTCTGCGCTTGCCCCACCTACTGCAGGAGGAAGCTTCTCTGATGGCTGAATAGAGCACTGGTCTGTGAGCATAGTAGAATGTCCTCAGGAGTCATTTCCTTGCCGTGTTACATTAGCAGAACAGTAGCATTTCATTTTCTCATGGGTCCCTGGCCTGTCTAGTGTCAGGTTCTCGGCCACCTATGCAGTGTTGGGCATGGGTTTCATCTCATGGCGTGGGCCATACGTCCAGCCAGACAGTAATTGTTTGCTCCCATAACTTGTGTACCACTACTGCACCAGCATTTCTGGCGGTCGGGTCACCACTGTAGACTGCAGGGTTGGAGGCTGGATTATTGTTTCTCTTTCTCCTCCCGTTGCAGAAACATATGATGCTTTTTAGGTTAAAGGGAAACAATGAACGCTAGACCTTTTAACAGGAGGGTGGGGACAATAAATAAAATACGTCTAAATGTTAGAGAGTCTGTGGGAGTTGTGCTTAAAGGATACCCACAGCTCCATGTGATCCACAAGCATTTCAGGATTGGGTGCTGATGTTTCTGTTGGACTGCAGACCTTGCTTGTTATCCTGAAAGCCCTTCATCTTCTTCCCTCTCTGGGCAGTGGCCACTGTTTCATTGTCATCAGGAGGGAAGGAGACTATGCATGAATGCCATTGTCTTCTATTTTCTTTGCCTAGGAACTTAATAACACTAGGTTTCATGGGGTTACCCTTCTTACCATAGAAAGAAAGAGGGAAAGAGGAAGGAAAGAAGGAAAGAAGGAAGGAAGGAAGGAAGGAAGGAAGGAAGGAAGGAAAGAAGGAAGGAAGGAAGGAAGGAAGGAAGGAAGGAAGGAAGGAAGGAAGAGAAAGAATGAAATCTGCCTTGTCACAGGTCATGAGAACTTAGAAAACTTTGTACCCACCTGTTAACTCTGTAATTATGTTCCTGCTACTCTATTCAAGGGGGAGAAATAAAGTCTGAAAGCACAACTTTTATTAGACAAAGAAGGTCATCCCCATGTTTCTCAAAACAGCAAAAGTACAAATCTTCACAGTTTCACCCTCCAACAGTAAAGCTGAGTTGGGTGGTCAGCCACAGTGAGACGAATCAAGGTGCCGAGCAGACCCTGCAGCTGCCGGGTAGTTCTTAGCAATGTGAGACAGGCCGCCCCCCAGCTAATGAGTCACGTCTTGCCTTCCAGTGTTTTGCTGTGCGTTCTCTGGGCTGGGTAGAGATGGCAGAGGAGGACCTTGCCCCCGGGAAGAGCAGTGTTGCTGTCAACAACTGCATCCGGCAGCTTTCCTACTGCAAAAACGACATCCGGGACACAGTCGGCATCTGGGGAGAGGTGAGTCACCCGTGGAAAAGCAGCAGCTCCTTTCCTGTGTTCTGCCATGTTCTGTTAAACCCGGGGCTCTGTGAGACCCAGCGTGTGCTTGATGTGTTCACCAACGGCAATGGACAGATACTGCCAGCATGAAGCACTAGGGTAGCTTATGGGTAACCAACCCTGCTGCACGCCACTCAGAAGCACACCCCCAAGAAAGCCACCAGTGGCTGAATGTGTTCCCTGACCCTCTAACCCTCTAACCCTCCAAGGTCCATCAGCTCAGAAGCCTTCCCATTTGCATGTGCACAATGAAATGTCCATCTATTAACAGTTTGGGGGGAGACAAACCATGGCTCTCAGTGACATGTAATTCCCACTCCTGCACTAAAAGGTGACTAATGACCCTTACATTCTTGCTTTGGAACCTGACAGTCATTGCACATGACTTAGAACTGGTACCTGTGTGTGGTCTCACTTTTAATAAACTATTAGTTAAGATAATATCTGAGAGCTGGAGAGATGGCTCAGCTATTAAAGGCTAGGCCCACAACCAAAATGATAAGAGATAATATCCAAATTATCTCTTATCACATTAAGAATACATCAGACAGGGAAAGCCATACTCAAACTCTGACCTGCAGACACACAGGGCGTCCTGTGACACATCAAGAGCACCTTAAATAGTGCTCAGCACATGTCCCACAAGCAAAACGTGGGTAGGAGACTTGGCTTTCAGCCTGGACTGTTTGCAACTCCACTGCTAATGTCTCCCAGCAGTACATCACGAATGACAAGAGATTCTCAGCCTCTCCATGGTATAGTCTGTCCTGAGGGAGAGCCTTGCTATGGGGCTAGAATACATTGCTAGCCAGACTCACTGATCCTGTGCATGGAGGAAGAAAAGTTTTCTGTTGTAAGAAAACCCTTGTTGAGACTTCTCACTTCTCCCGGGGGCCATCCAGTCACCCAGGACTGACTCTGACACTGAAGTGTGATCTCTGAAGGAGAAATTTAATAGTCTTTGCTCTCCTCCGTCAAAATGCTTTCCCATCCTCAGCAGGGGCTTTACAAGAACGTTCGCCATGGTTTACACTGACATGGTTGGCAGACATTTGCAGATGCCATAGGTTTGAGGCGGCAGGCAATCCCATCGCTCAGGCTCTGTGGGGATGCTTTGGCCACCTGCAAATGGTTCATCTGCTCTTGAGGGAAGGCTCTCAATCATTCTGAATCCAAGCTGTAGACACTGAACACAGCATAAATACTCTCCAACAGAGACACAATGTCTACCTGCCTTGGCACAGCTCAGTCATTCTAAGACCCTTTGACATCATTCTCTGTACCAAGAGTGACCGATCCATCCCACTGGGATTGGAGCTGCACCAAGAGACCTCATGGTTCAGCTCAGGCAGGCTTCCCTGCCTTCAGTGTGACAGCATCTGGGTTGCCTTCTTGAGAGCCCACCCTCCGGCCGTACAGCGGATGGTTAATAGATCCTTTAAAATGTACATGAGGATTGCACGGGAGAAATGACGTAAAGCTAGCATTCCTGCTCTTAGAGAACCATTCTATATGGGTAATGAGGACGTGGACCCCCACAAGTCCCAACTGGAGCGCAAGAGCTGAAAACCCTCCCAGTGTTATGGCAGTGCCCACTACAGGCTCTGCCTCAGATCGTGGGCAGGTACTTAGCCCTCAGCCTCAGTGTCCCCAGCGCTAGTTAGAGACTAAGCTAAGCTCTCACAGAGCAGCTGAGAGTTCTGAGCACCTCAGACATCCAATGCAATACCTAACATTCAATAATCGAGCCCAGGGAAGCGAGCTGCCGTCTGTACGGAGAAGTACTACAAAGCCAGGCTCACCCTTTGCTGGCCACATCCCATGGACATAGGGTGCAAAAGTGGAGGCGAGGGCAGGGCTGTGGGTCAAGGAAGGGAGTGGGTCCTTGGCATGAAGAATGGGGAGGACTACAGAGGGTATTGGGGGGGGGGTTATAAAGGAAGATTCTCTGGGTCATTCTTGTTAGTAACTTGTCTAGATCCGGAAGTGTAAAGAGTTAAAAGACAAGAGCTGGCTGGAACACATCAGACGTAAGGCCTCCATGTTTTCTCCTTGACTCCCAGGGCAAAGACATGTACCTGATCCTGGAAAATGACACTCTCAGCCTGGTGGACCCCATGGACCGCTCTGTGTTACACTCCCAGCCCATCGTGAGCATCCGAGTGTGGGGTGTGGGCCGAGACAACGGCCGGTGAGTGCTTTGGGCTGGTGAAGCCTAACACAAGAAGTGTGACCGCGTGGTACCTTCCCAGTACGAGGCTTCTCAGAAGCTGACTAGAGATGCAGCAGGCTAGAGCGGAGTCTCTGCCTTGCTCCCCTGCCACCCAAGGTATCCCGGCTTTTTCCTTCCCAGCTCTGTCCTTCAAACTTTTGTCAGCTCTGACTCCTGCCTTTAGGTCTGCATTCTTCTCCTCCCTCATTTTACCAAGTTCCCAAACAATCAGACAGTCTGCACCTCTTTATTTCTCTCTTCTCTGTATTTCATTTGTAATCAGGGGTGTGCTTGGTTGCATCCCAGCTACTTCAGACTCATGCCGCTAATGGCGGTTCTTCATAAGGGCTTGTTTGAAGGGATCACGCATAAACCCGAACCTTCCATTTTTAAGTCAAACAAGGGTCAGGGGCTTGGATTTGGCTAATTCGTTTTTAAAAACTTGAGCAATTGTATTCCATGTGTGTTTCTGTGAAATTCTTCTGAAAACCCAAGGTACCAGAAGAACTCTGAATCTTCTATTCTCCACGGGGACAGGAAACTGACGTTCTGATTTTCATGTCATAGCTAATAACCTTAGCAGCTGTTATCACTAACATCGTACTTGGACCCCACGGTAGAATAATCGGCCACTGATACACAGTTGATGCTTCCGTTGTAGTCAGTTGTTTAGCAATTCCCAAGGTACAGAGCCATCTTCTGGTGTCTTGGGTCAATTCATAGGTCAGTTAAAGTATCATGTTGTTGAAATGGACAAAAATGTTATAAAAGTCATAAAAATTACAGGTGTCAAAGGAATGCTCTCCTAGACATTCTGGTTGGTTTAGTTTTTTGTTTGTTCGTTTGGAATTGAGTCACCTCGTTCTTTATAAGAAGAGGGTCTGCCTTGCCTTCTGCAGTCCTCCTGTATGTAAGCACCACAGTATTTGATTGCTTTTGACCAGTTGTACATCCTAAACCAGAAAGGAAGGCTTTTGGCTAGGTATTTGACAGTCAAAAGAATAAGCGTTTATGCTGTAGCCAGATGTGAGAAAGATCATCTGGCTGCCGACTGGGTCAAACATTCCTGAGGGCGTAGCACACCTTCGAGCTTTGTATCCAGAGTGAGGAGTCCTGACAGCTGTGTGTGAGTGGATAGCAGGCTCATAGACACCGGTCGGTCATTTGCTCACCTTCTCTTCAGTGAGTTACTTTTCAAAGGAACTCTCAGGTGGCCATTAGTCCTCTTTGAAAATACATAGTCTTGGTAGAGAGCGCTTACTTGTAGAGAGCGCTTACTTTACCGATTTCTGTTCTTGTGCTTATCGGCGCAGCAGGAGCCAAAGTGGAGACCATTGCATACTGGAACAACTAGGATCGTGCATTTGGGTGTTTTTTATTTTGGTGTTGTTTGTGGTGGTGCTTGACACAAGGACCCAGGCATGCTGGGCACGTGCGTCACCACTGTGGCGCATCCGAGCCCTGTGGTGTGTTTTTTGAGGTTAGATCTTACTGATGCAAGTTTTCCGTCTATTTCTTTAAAATAAATTCAGTCGCTTCGTGTGTGTGAGAGAACGTGATTTGGATTCTCAATGGCGGAACTGTGCGAGCTCTTTGCATCTCGTCTTCTGTCCTCTGAGAAATGAAGATACGACAGGGACCACGGCACACGTGCACATGCGCCAGCCAGTGTGTACCATAATTGGCACAACGCTGGAAACATGCAAGGGCTTAATGAGTGTTTACTCTTGATTTGTTTAAAGCAACATGCACTTTGCAGATGCAGCTAATTACATGGCTTCTATTCCAAGGCACTGGGAATGCAGGGGAGAGTCTACCAGCTTCAAGGATCACGGGGAGGTGAGGGTAAGAAACCCTTGCCAGTTCTGATGAGTTCAGTCCACCTGCAGGGCAGAAAGAGCTCCTCACAGCCCCACCCCCACTCGCATCCCCACCAAAGAGCACAGTGTAAGTTAGATGGCATCCTGTGGGTGCCTCCCTCTAGGCAGTCAGGGTCTCCATGTGTCTCAGTAGTTAGGGGCGGGGTGTCTTTGAGCCTGACCCCTTTTGGAGTAAGTCGTACATAAGGAACAAGTTTGCAGCCTAAAGGTTCTGTTTCTTCCCATTGGTCCCCTGAGCTTTCATGCCCTGAAAGAAGGAGCTTTTGTGTTTCCAATATATATTTAACTTTCCTTTGCCTTTGATTCTCTCTCTCTCTTTTTTTTCCTTAACAGCAATTTACAAGAGCAAATTCAATTTGTAATGCTGCAAAGGAAAGGGGTTTTTCACTTTGTATGAATAAAACATTAACAGTGTTTCATTTTGCCGGGGAAAACAAGGCCATTTCGCATTCTCTTTGGTAACGGTCCTCGCTGAGAAAATGGCATCTCTTGGGGGTGTTTCTTGATGTGGTTAAAATGAGTAAGGAAAGTGTGTATGCCAGAAGGGCACAGACCTTCCCCATAGAGCACTGCACCCCACTGAGCCGGGAAACTTCGGTTTCTGCAAATGTTTTGGGTCCAGTGTTTTTCTTACAGCTTTCAAGTGAGTTCAGTGTCTTTGTAGCTTCTTGGGTAGTCCCTTTACTCTGGACGAAGAGGTCTCCTGGGGGAGATGGATGATGATGTCCCTCCCACTGTCTTCTCTGGCTGGGTCCCAAAAGCCTTTTGAGCAGGGTAAGGCGTGGGAGTTGCCTCTAATGTTGGCTCTGTGGGGTTTGCTTATAGGGTCTCAGTTCTGACTGCAGCTTCTTCCCGGCTTAAGGAGGGGGCTGCCTTCTTCATTAGGGACCTGCTTGCTTTACTGCCTGGAAAAGCGGGGCTGCCTCCTCCTCCTCCTTGGCCACATCACATTTTGACTCCTTTAATCACAGTGAGACAAACATGGAGACCCTCCTTCTCCCAGAGACCAAGTCTGGTAAGGAAGCTTTGTGTATTCCCCAAAGTAGTGATGTGCAATGTCCTCGTCACTGTGTGGAAGAAGGCGTCCTCAGGCGTATTGATGGCACTAAGAGAGATGACCCTTCTCATTGGGTCTCCATGAGCCTGCCAGACCACCGTTCCAACAATAGGTAGAAGGGGTGTGGCCTCCCTGTTTCAAAGGCCTATGTAGACTTTAAACTCAGCATTTTTACACAATGGGAAGCAGCTTTCCCTTATTCCAAATAGAAGTATCAAACATTTGTGAACCCATCTCTCAACCTCAGGGAACTTTTAGCAGAGACTTCCCGCTTTTTCCCAATGGCAGATATGATCCCATCTTCTAGGACAGGGTGCCGAGATCCTGTATCCATTGGCCAAAGGCAGTTGAGCCTGGTGATCCCTGCTGTCTCCTGTGAGGGAAAGGGACAGATGGGACCATCAGAGTTTCAGATCTCATTAATGGGAAGCTGTCATGTTGGTGTAGCTTGTAAGATATCCAGAGTGTAACGTCTCAAGCAGTGGCTCTAAGCCACTGTGGGTAGCGACCCCTTTGGCAAACCCCCATCTCCACAAATATTTATGTAACGATTCCTAACAGTAGCAAAATTACAGTTATGAAGCAGCAAAATGAAATAATTTTACAGTTTGGTGGTTCCTGCAACATGGGGAACTGTATTAAAGGGTCGCAGCATCAGGAAGGTTGAGAAGCTCTGGTCTAGAGTCAACCTGGGAAACTGTTAAACCAGGTGACAGATCCTTTTCACACCCTGACCCCTCCCTCTCTGAGGCTTTGGATTGCAATACTCTCTGTGTTACTCAGCTTTGTGTGATAAAATGTCTTAGATAATTAATTTTTTATAAAGGAAAGGGTACCATGGTCCACGATCAGCTGGCACCATGGCCCTTAGGACTACGGCAGGGTGGCCCTACATCTAGAGGGAGCTGTTTCCCTCACCATGGCTGGGAAACCAAAGGGGGGAAGTATCCCCATCAGAGTCACGTTCCCAGGGCACCTTTATATAGCCCCTACCTCTTAAAGGCCCATCTCTCCCCAGCAGTTCTAGGGGTAGAGGACCAAGCCTTTGCGTGGACTGTGGAGGTGTGGGATGTGTCTCATCCCCGTCATGTGAAGCTCACTTTGGGAGAGCTACTCGGGGCAGTAGGCCCATCTGTTCACGTTAGCGGCAACACTAAACTGCTGGGGTTTGTTTATTAAGAAAAATGTGCCTGCATCCAACGAGTAATGATTGTAGGTAGAGCCGCATTGGGCCCTCTCTCATGAAGATAAAAGTTCCCCATAATTAAGAGTCGCCGTCATGTGTATGGAGGCTTCTTAGCGGCTGGTCCTGCGTTCTTACTCAGGTTGAATGTGTACCCTGTGAAACCGTGAGTGCGGATGTGGTTTGCACAGCACACCTCCCTAGATATCCCTTCTCTAGCTGTAGTGGTGACTGATTGTAGGGTCTTCGCTTGTCACAAGCATTCCCCAACTGTCGGATGATTATCTTTGGCTTCCTTGTTCTCTCTGGCTTTGATCCCAGGAAATCTTTGTCCCCTGAGTGTAGAGTAAAGGATTGTGCCTGGTGTCCCCTTCCCTCCCAGGTCACCTGCAGTGGGTTTTGTGAGGGACTTTGGTTCACGTTGCTTTCAAAGGCTTTTTGCCACACATAGCACGTCTTCCGGTTTCCAGTTTTGCTGTTTTGTTTTCTTTTTCAAACACTGCTCATTTCTGGTTGGACCTTGATAGTACTAGAATTATTTAGTTAGGAAGAGAAAATAAAATGAATTCCAGCTGCCCCCCCCCACCATCCCCTCATTCCTTTGCAGTACTTGATACTGAACCCAGGGCCCCACCATGCTATGCACCTTACCCCTGAGCCATGTCCCCAGCCCTCGCTCCACTTTTTACTGCAGGACTTGCGTCTCTTCACTGCTCAGTCTGGCCTTAAGCTTGCCCTTCAACCCCTGACTAAACCGTATTGAGCTCTACTACATTGGTCTCACAGTCTGGTATATTGGGGGAGGGGTGTAGCCTGCTCTCACTGTAACAAAATGCTGAGAATAATTCCTTTTTAAAAACAGAATTATTTTGACTCAGTTCAGCTCCACAAAACTCCTCCAGATATCTCTATTTCAGTATCCCCCAACCTCTTTTCTGGGTTCCCCGAACCATAAAGATCAGAGCCCTGTCCTGGGATGTCTGCCCTCATGGGAGTTTAATGTTCTCTTCATGGCCTTTGAGTTACCAGCTGCAATTCTTCCTTCTCCCTGTTCAAAGGACTGCTGCTGTTTTGGCTTTCTGGATGGTCCTGCCTGCACTTAAAAACGAACTGGCGGGACGGACGCAGACAGGCACCTGGGGTCTCTACGGCAGGCACCTCCACATTGGCAGGTTTCCTCCAGAGGAATCAGTGGCAGGTTCACAGGTCAGCCCTCACTAACCAGGAAACCCCTTGCTCCCGCGGAGGTCACACAGTGGCGATTCCTTGGCAGGGACTAGAGAAGCAAGGGTCTTTTAGATCTTCACAGTCTTTGTCCAAATTATCAGCTATGCCTAAGCAACAGTTGTCTTATGGAAACCCCCGACTCTGTTCCCTGCCTGTGGATCCTGTTCCCCTAACCCATCTGCCTTGTCTCGCCTCAGTGGGAGAGGATGGGCCTAGTGCTACTGTGACTTGAGGTGCCAGGGTTGGGTGATACCCAGGGAGGACATTGTCCTCCTCATTAGTGAAGAGGGTGTTGGGGAGGAGCTGTGTGAGAGGAGGCCTGGAAGAGAGGGTAGCTGCAATAGGGATGTAATATAAATAAATAAGTATAAATACATGGGAAAAAAGAAATAAAATACAATAAAGCTACACACTGAGGAAAAATGAGTTAGCACAGACTAACGGGGGCAGCTGCTTGTACAGTCTTGTCATGTCGTGGGCAGGGAGGGGCCATGCAGCTTTCCATGACTGTGACAAAACACCCGAGACAATGGCCTTTAAAAAGAGGAAAGATTTGCTCTAGCCTGTGACTATTTGGGTCCGTTGCCTTTACATCTTAGTTATGCATTCATGGTGGGAATATGTGGCCAGGAAGCAAAGAGGGTAACCAGGAGCCAGGGTCTTCATATCCCCGGAAGAGCGTGTCCCCAGTGACCTTTCTTCCTCCCACTAGACCCCACTCTTAAAGGTTCCACCACCTCCCACTGCTGCCCAGGGTGGAGTCCGAGCCCTTAGCACATGAGCCTTTGGAAGACATTTTATGTTCAAATTACAGCACAGGGCACTTGAGAGAGCTGCTTTAAGTGAGTGACTATGGCTACTCTTCTATTTAGCTATACCATACTGTGTCTCAGTGTGCATATTGGGAGTGGGGTTTCAGTTAGCTTTCAATCACTATGACAAAATGTCTTGAAATAATCACCTTTAATAGATGGAAGGTTGCTTTAACCCATGATCACTTATTTCCATTGCTTTCAGCCCTCACTTGTGCTGTGGCTGTGATGGTTTGTAGATGCTTGGCCCAGGATTCCCTGGCACTGTTGGGAGGTGTGGCCTTGTTGGACTAGGTGTGTCACTGTGGGTGTGGGCGTTAAGGCCCTCATCCTAGCTGCCTAGAAGTGAGTCTTCTTCTAGCTGCCTTTTGAACAAAAGGTGGGACTCTCAGCTCCTCCAATCCTATGCCTGCCTGGACGCTGCCATGCTCCCACCTTGATGATAATGGACTGAACCTCTGAACCTGTAAGCCAGCCCCAATTAAACATTGTCCTTATAAGAGTTGCCTTGGTCATGGTGTCTGTTCACAGCAGTAAAACCCAAACTAAGCAACACTTGGGCCAAGGAGACTTCCTTTATAAATAGGTAGGATTGGTCGATAAAAGTAGGTATTTCTGCCTGAGATGACAAGGAGTTAGTAGTAATGAGACAGTTGCTTGTTTGTTTGCTTGCTTGATTTTTTAAAGATTTTTTAAAAATTATGTCTATGGGGTGCGTGGTCGGGTATGTGCACATGTGTGCAGTGCCTGTGAAGGCCAGAAGCATCGGATCTCCTGGAGCTGGAGCTCCAGGCAGTTGTGAGTCATGTGATGTAGGTACCGGGATCTACCTCAGCTCCTTTGCAAGTGCAGCACGCACTTAGAACCACTGAGCCAACCGGCCCCTCCCCATCCTCCCCCACTTTAGCTTTTTTAGCTAATCTGAAAGTTCCCTATATTTTTGCTTCCCCATCGTTGCTTTTTTTTTTTAAGATGTGATTTACTGGGTCTCTGTATGGGAGATTGTTTCCGAGATTGAATCCAATCGAGGATTCTGTGAGCCAGGCAGTCATGAAAGATTGATGGACCCCAAGCTCTGCTGATGAAAGTTTAATCTGGGGTATCTGCCACCATGCCTCAGGGAGAGAAGTCTTTGGAGAAAGAATAATAATTCTCTCCCTGTGCCACAGGACTGTCGTGACCTCTAGAGTTAATTTCTTTTTAATACAACCTCAGGGTAAGCAGGGGCATCGGGATATACCTGACCATCCTGCCGACTTACATTGTAGTGGCCTCCTTGCCGCCTATCAATCACGACGAGGTGTTCACTGAAGTTAGAGCATAGAATAACCTTTAAAGAAAGACACTGTAAGTGACTGCCCAGAAACGTCCCCTCAGGGAATTCAGGTGGGCACTTTCAGTCGGGCAGTCACCGTGAAACTGTCACTAATAGTGACTATAGCAGCCAAATCCCTCATGCATCTCAGTGGTTCTGGCTCTGCTGACTGCTCTGTTTCTTGTTTCAGCACCAGACAGGGGCTTGCCCTGCTGTCTGTAGATGATGCAAAAAAGTTCAGGGATCCCTGAAAAACATCCATCTTTTGAGTCCTGAGTCCTGAGCCAAGTGATAAGTTGGTCTTTGGGGATGCAAAGGGGAGGAGATGTTCTTGACTACGACCATTTTCTGAACCAGTCTTCAAGGCACCCTCTTGGACCGTTCCGAGTAGTCTTGGTTGGAGCATTGGTTGAGCCACTCACATGAGGTAGTCCCGTTGGTGGCCAGCTGCAGTTCTCCGTGGAAGGCCTGCTCTGAGGGTTTTAGTGTCACAGCCCTTCAGATGGTACTCAACGGAACAGCTCTATTGGATGATCGTCAGGGAGACAGCTGGTGCACTTGCAATTTATTCAGGGTGAAGAGAGGCTGTGTGTGAACCTTGGAGAGTGGGAAGGAGTTTTCGGGGTGAATGTGAAATCATTTGGCTGGAGCTTAACTACTATGCAAGCCTCATTTGTATGGAGAGGTATGCCAGGATTTTTGGGTACTTGCTGAGCAAGTTCATACCGGGCAAAGAAGTTGTTGAACTTGTAGGTTTGCCAAGGGCTACATGGCCTTCCTCAGGTGGACAGTGTGGGGATCGGGCTCCACAGATAAGGTCAGAGAAGGGGAAAAAAGGAAGTCTTCACTTTGGGACAGACTCACAGGAGCTATCTGGGCATGGTAGACTTTGAGCTTTGACCTTTGAGGTTTTCCACCACTCACATAAACGAGGATGAGTGACTAAGAGCAGAGGAAGTTTGAGCTCTCGTGGGCAGAGCATCACTCTACTACAGCTCATGTCCCAGAAGATATGCATGCCCTGAGCCCTCCTTCCTGCCAATGAATGTTCTGTTGCCGCTTTTCAAAACCAGTTGTCACCTCGAGAGCTTTGATCTCAAATGTAATCACTCTGAGATTTTTAACTTCCTGTTGAATGCAGTGAGTAAGAATGGCTTGGGAGCCTCTAGGGACGAAGGACTTGAGAGCCTAGGTTTGAGCTCAGAGAGGATCACCACGGGCAGTTATATGGAGGTCTGGGAGCCAGAACAGGTCAAGAGGAGGAACTGGAGTGGGAGTCGCCATTTGAAAACCAGTTTTGGTTCTGTACTTGAGCTGTTGGGGGAACAAAGTTGGAGATGGTTATGTAGCTCCTATGGTAGAGTACCTACCTGCCTACAGTGCACAAAGTCCTTCATGGAGTCTCCAGCAATATCAATCTACTGGGGTAGAACATGCCTGTAACCCCAGCTCCTAGGGATGGAGGCACGATTAGTTCAAAGCCGCCCTTAGCTTCACAGAGAGCTTGAGGTCAGCCTGGGATACATGAGACCCTGTCTACACAGACAGACAAGCAAACAAAGCCAGGTACAGGAGTACACATCTTTAATCTCAGCACTCGGGAGGCAGCAACGGGCAGATCTTAATGGATTTAAGGCTCACGTGTAGTCCCAGGCCAGCTAGGACTACATAGTGAAACTCTGTCTCAAAGGAAAAAAAATTGAAAGAAATTTGACACGGACAGTGTGCTGGTTTGAATATGCTCGGCCCAGGAAGTGGCACTCTTAGGAGGTGTGGCCTTGTTAGAGTGGGTGTGGTCTTGTTGGAGGAAGTGTGTCATGGTGGGGGTGGGCTTCGAGACCCTCCTCCTAGCTACCTGGAAGACAATCTTCTGTTTGCCCTCAGAACAAGATGCAGAACTCTCAGCTCCCTCAGCACGAGTGTCTGCCTGGTCAGTACCATGCTTCCTGCCATGATGATAATGGACTAATCTCTGAAACTGTAAGGCAGCCTGGATTAAATGTTTTCCTTTATAAGAGTTGCCTTGGTCATGGTGTCTCTTCACAGCTATGGAAACCCTGACTAAGACAGTCAAGATTATTGTGCCCTTGACTGTCTGTGAAAGTTGTGACTTCCTGGTTCACTGTGACGGTAGCCAATAATTTGAAATCCCTTCATGGAGCTCCTCAGATATCCAAACCTTCCTCAAAAACCAATGTGTTTCAGAGCCCCCAGAACAGCATGGCATGTCCCTGAGCTTCTCACTACCAGACTGAGTGCATAGGTGTCAAAGCTGGGAATTTAAGCCCATAGCAGATGGTGCTTGGAAGAGTTGGGTTTTGATAAAGTACAGTGAGAATTTCTAAATATGATCCTATAAGGAATTCCTGGCCAGTCACTTGAGTTGCAACACTGCTGTCCTCCAGCCTGCTTGGGTCACCAAGGCTGTACTCTCCCTGCCCTCCAATCCTGGCCTCAGCCTCTCCAAGGACAGGAGAGTCATGCTTCCCTCCCTCAGAGTTCACGACCTTTGGATTCAGGTGTCACATCCCAGGTTTCAAGGTTATAACTCCAGCTGGGCACGCCTGTCTTCCAGGCGTCTTCCTGGAAGAATGCTCTTAGAAAATTAAAGGGCAAAAGGGAAGGAACAATGGCCAGGAGTTGAAAGCCATCTTGCTTCCCTACAAATGGTACCCTGTTTGCATCTCTCCATGTGGCACATACCCAGCCCTGGTGTCTCGTGTGTAGAGAGTTGGCCAAAGCTATATCCAGTGCCAGTATCCATCAGCAGGTGAACAGGAAGTGTCCAGACACTGATTCACACAGTGACATGCGGACTCTGGAGATAGCTGTACCTGGTGAAAAAAGAAACAAGACCCCCACATAACACAAAAAAATAATATATGGCTTTGTTAATATAAAATCATTAAAATTGTTAATATAAAATAAAATTATTAGGGGGGAAAAAAGGCCAAGTGAACTATCCATTGGTTACAGAGGGTAGAGATTACAAAGTCCGCAGAAGACACTTTGGAGAAAATAAAGAATTTAGGGCAGTTTGAAATTTAAGTTTAAAAAAACTTACTAAGTTAAAATGCAAGAACTTGATATAACGTGTGCCTTTTATTGTGAGCCACTGATTCATTTTGGAAAGCAAGGAGAATACAAAGTTTCATAAAGAAGCAGAGTGGGTTTGTAGTAACCCATCGCCCAGTAAGGTGTTTAAAGGATCTTTCCTACTTCCCCCATGTCTCGGGTTGGGAAGCAGAGTGTCTCGGGTGTTCTTTTCTTCCCTGTAAAGTTCCTAAGTCATAAAGCGAATGGCAGAGCTAAAAAATGTCTCCCTACATCCAGTTAGTATTTATTGACCAATCCAAGTGACACTTTTGGCTTTCTATGTGAATTAAAGAATCATAGAACATGACGGAAAGCACAGCCCGCCTCCAGAGGTGCTCGCCAGCTCGCTCACCAGTCTAGTTTCCGCCGCCATCATCGGGAATTCCATTTCAAAGACAAGCGGAGATTACCGAAGGCATTATATGTAACAGATGGAGGGAAATGTCTTAATATATTTTCCCTACAAATTCAGTGGCCTGCAGTCATTGTCTTGTGACCCTTTCATGCCAAAAGGAAATGGTCTGATTTATCTCCACCTACCCTCTGGCTTAATAGTTGCTTTGTCTTTTTTATTGATGTAACAGAAGCTGTGGAAGATATTTATAGGAAAGATAAACCCAACGCTATTCATTGAATTCACTAAGCTGGGGGTTGAAAGTAAAAGGAAAAGTTTCTTAAGGTACGGTTGGGAAGCCGTCCGTACTGTACCAGTGGGAGTAGGGAAGGACAGTCTATGCCTCATCTTCAAAGTTTGGTCCTGATGAGGTGAGTTTTAATTTTGCTCTCATTTTCATTGTAATGGGGGATTGAACCCAGAGCTTTGCAATGCTAGACAAGTTCTCTGCCACTGAGCTATAGCCCCAGCATAAAATTTGGGTTGCTGGCCATTCTCTTAAGTTTTGGAACCTCCTTTCAGAACAGAGGACTAAAGAGGCTTTTCGTGATCCAGAATGGGATGCCAGATATTTGCCTATTTCATTGTAAGTCAGCCACGTTTGGTCGGGTGCGCTTCGAACTGATGTGTTGTAAGAGCGATGTTCTTCATGCCTCTTTCCTACCTCCAGGTGTCAACCTGTGTGATTCCATTTTCCTCCTCATCTTTCTTGTTTGTGGAACATCTACATCTCCTAGGATTTTTTTTTTTTAAGATTTATTTATTTTGGGGTTGGGGATTTAGCTCAGTGCTAGATAAGCGCAAGGCCCTGAGTTCAGTCCTCAGCTCCGGGAAAAAAAAAAAAAAAAGATTTATTTATTTTATGTATACAGTGTTCTATCTGCATGTACATCTGCAGGCCAGAAGAGGGCATCAGATCCCATTACAGATGGTTGTGAGCCATCATGTGGTTGCTGGGAATTGAACTCAGGAACCTCTGGAAGAACAGTCAGTGCTCTTAACCACTGAGCCATCTCTCCAGCCCACCCTCTGAGAATCTTTTAAATATGCATTTTTAAGCCCTCACAGTCAGTGGGCCAACATGCTTGGCTCCAAAGTGCAGGCATGAACCAGAGCTTCATAGTCCTGCCCAGAGGGCGTATTGCACTGGGTGCTTGAGGCAAGTGACTATGAGTTCCATGAAGCACTTTGAGATCCAGCTATCAAGCATGTAGACATGTTAGGCAACACTGGGAACACTGGTGTTTTTATGACTTAACCCTGTCCCCACCTCTTCCATAGCCTTTCCATAAGCATCTGTATCAGTCCGTGCAGGCTGGCATGTGCTGCAGTAACAACTAAACCAAATACCTCAATGATTTGAAGCAGCGTCCTTCCTGTTGAGCGTCCACTGACAGTCGGAGGGAGGAAGCACTTCTTGCATTTGTCCTTATCCAGGGCATAGTCATTCAAGTATTGCCAGCTGTTCTTACAGCTTCTACCTAGAAGTGACGTTTCTTTAGGAGCTGCCTCTTAGATATCACACCCTGTGAGGTCTGTCTTCACCGCAGCCGTGTGGTCCCCTTGACCTTCTGGGTCACACTGCAGGTGTGAAGGCTCCCCAGGCTGGACTGTCAATTCCTTGACAGTCAGTCATGTCCTAGAGTCACACTGGACATGACTGAACACAACACAGGCCTCTGAGCCAATGCTTTAAAGTATTTGAAAGTCTGATGAAGGAAAGAAGAGAATTATCAGGAGTGTGTGCACGTTCTGATGTGTGTGCTTTACACGTTACTTGGGGTTGTCTGCTTGATCGTTTTTAGCCCTTACAGAAACTTAGCACATGTTGTACTCCATTATAGGTGAAGAAAATAAAGCCTATATTTTTACATGAATTGTTCAGTGTCGCACCAAACCTAGTCTGGAATCTTGACCTGTAACTGCTAGGCCAACACTGGACCAGTACATCTTAGTTTTCAGTGTGAGTGCACAGTTGCCTTACACTGAGGACTATGAGCAAGTGTCCTCAGATGAGGCACTGGGGGTCCCTGGCCAGAACCGGGCAACAGCAGGTCAGCGTGTGCACTCCCTGCAGCTGTCTCAGCCAGTTGTCACAGACTCGATGGCTGAAAGCAACGGGAATTCACTCACCCAGCTGAGTCAAAGGGAGGACAGGGCTGCTCTTGTTCTGGAGACTCCAGGGAAAAGGCTGTCCCTGACCCCTCCCAGCCTACCGTTGTCATTCTTTCATGGGGTCATGTCACATCAGCCAACCTCAACTGTCACAGTACACTAATAGTTCTTAACCTGACCCCATCTACAAAATGCACTATTCCAGGCTGGAGAGACAGCTCAGCGGTTAAGAGCACTGACTGCTCTTCCAGAGGTCATGAGTTCAATTCCCAGCAACCACATGGTGCCTCACAACCATCTGTAATGGGATCTGATGCCCTCTTCTGGCCTGCAGGCATACATGCAGGCAGAATGCTGTATACATAATAAGTAAATAAACCTTAAAAAGCAACAACCAAAAAAAAAAAAACCCACTATTCCTTTCAGGCATCACGTACCTACAGGTCTCAGAGATGGGAGCTGGTCTCTGGAGTTGTTTTGGGGGCAGGGTGGGGGTGAGGGGGTTCATGTTCCCTTCCCCATTGCTCACCTGCCCTGCTCTTGCACCCCCCCTCCACTCTCTCCCTCATGGCGCTACCTGTCCTGGGAGCATCACTGGGATAAGATGCACTCCAGGTAGATTCCACAACCAGCCTTTCCGTGCCCATCTGACCGTGGGCAACGTAACCCTCTGTACCCCTAGGTAGTGAAGGAAGCCTTAGAGCCTGCATGCAATGGGGTGCGAGATAATAGTAAGATTCTAACCCTCCCACAGCACGCCCACCCTCAACTCTACTCCTCTGCACGATGGTGCTGGGTGCAGTGGGCTGGAGTCTGGGGGTTGCCCGAGAACGTTCCTACCACGCCTCCTCTATTTTATTTTTCCCCGGGGCGGCTAAAGCAGAATGTTTGTGAACTAATTCATCATCCTTTCCCAGAAGGCTTATTTCATTTCATGGGTGAACAGTTCTTGCTCGAGAGCTGTATCTTCTTCCCAGTGATGTATAACATGAGGTGGTGTCAGCCTTAAGTCTGTAGACAGGTGATGCTCTTTCTCCCTGGTGCTCAGTCTGGAAGCCTGGGCAGCACATGTGTTCATGGGTGCTTCAGGGGACACACAGGCACACAGCAGATTCAGGCCTTCGCCTGCCTCGGGCCTTTCTAATTCCTTCATTTCCTTCTATTTCCAGGGCAGCTAAAACAATGTTTATGAGCTAATTCTAATCATCTTTTCCCCTTCTAGCTATCTATGTATGTATATATGATGTATGTATGTATATATGTATGTATGTGTCTATCTATCTATCTATCTATCTATCTATCTATCTATCTATCTATCTATCTATCTATCTATCTATCTGAGAAAGGGTTTCTCTGAGTAGCCCTGGCTGTCCTAGAACTTACCCTGTAGTCCAGGCTGGCCTCAGATTCAGAGATCCGCCTGCCTCTGCCTCCCAGCTCCTGGGATTAAAGGTGTGGGCCACTCTACCCAACTGTACTTTCCTATTTCTAAACTCACATGCAGAACCTGGTATCTCAGCAGTCAAGAATTCTGATAATAAGTAATAAATATTATAGATAATACATATTTATAGGAAATAGGTCCAGGCATCAGAATAAGCAGTTGTATAATTATCAAGAAAAGAACACTCAGCAGGTTAGGGTAAACTCTAAGTTTAGACTATTCTGGCTACATAGTGACTTCTAGGTCAGCTGGGTTTCCGTAGTGAAGCCTGTCTAATGATGGTGGTGATGGTGATGATTATGATGGTGGTGGTGGCGGTGGTGGTGGTGGTGGTGATTATGATGGTGGTGGTGGCGGTGGTGGTGGTGGTGGTGGTGGTGGTAATAGTCATCAAATAAACTGATACAAAGTACAAACTTCGAAGCCTGGAAGCCATTTTTTCCCTCAAAGGTTGTTAGCTTTACTGTATTCACTATCTGCCTTTAGAATCTAAAACTATAGCCTAGTTTGTTTAGAAAATGGTCTCTTCTGACATTTCCCTTATATTTAGGACATTTTATCCCAGTGCTAAAATCTTGATACAGGTTACACTCCCATCTCTGACACGGTGACGTTAGTAGTGTGAGACATTGAAAACTGTGATATTAAACCTAGGTTGTTTTACTGTTAGTCATGTCCTCCATGGCTGTAGAATAGGATGACATAGGTGTGACCCACTGTAACTGTGGAATGTGCATCGTGGCCATGGACTTCATTTAGACCCTTAGACTCTTTGACTGCCCAGCATCATTGAATAGCAGTGACTTTTACCATGGGGGGGAAAAACAAACTGAATTCTTGAGTCACTTGAATACTTACTGTGATCTTGTTTAATCCTCACCGTCACCTTGGATAGATTTAGAGTCACCATGGAAACAGAGGCGTGTCTGTGAGACTATCTCCAGTGAGGTTTAACTAAGGAGGGGCAAACCCACCCTCATCCTGTGGACTGGGGTCCCTGGCTTGGGGGATGGGGTCAGGGAGCACAAGCACCAGCATTCATGGCTGTCAGCCTCCTGGCTGTGAACTTGGTGTAGCCTGCTGCCTTTAGCTCCTCCCACTGAGCTTTTTACAGATGGGTTTTCCTAGACCCTTGTGACCATACCTGCAGAGGGGAAATGTTCTATTTGGAACTTGGTCCGAATCAACAGGGCCCTGAATTTGTACCTCCCAAGATACAAAGCACTGGGCAGTGCCAGAGTGACCAGGAACACCCTGTACAGCCTTTGTCGGGAAAGAGCCTAAGTGCAGTTTTGAATGATAAATCCTTAAAGCAGGAACACTGTCTAATGGGGCATTGTCTAACATTGTTGCAGATGTTTCTGCAACAATGTGGGCTTTTGTTTTGTTTGTGTGGTACCTAAAAGGACTGAACTGGATTTTAAGGTCTGAATTCCTAGTGTATTGTCGGGCAACTTACTTGACCTTCTCCAACCCTTTGATGAGTTTGCTCATCTAAGAATAGCATTGCCAACCACTGAGGAGTAATGGCGATTGCTATCCAGAGTCAAGGCGACACAGGCATGGTGCATGGGTGCTGTGTCATGCCGGGCACCCACCCACCATTTGCAGGTTCAGCCTGGAGGAAGGAGCTCTACTCTGCTGCCTGGGATAGTCTCATCCACAGCAGGAAAGTCTCCTCAAGGCTCTGACTTCATCTGCACAGGCCAGCCCTGGTGTGGCTGCTTGGATTGGTCCTGCCGCTCCTTCTGCCATGCTTACAATTAATTGTCCAAGCGGCTCCCTCACGTTTGGACCCCCACTAATCACAAGCCCATCTGGCCATCATAGGCTGGGGGAGAATGTAGCCACTCATTTTGGTGTATGTTTTTGGAGTTGTTTGCTATTCAAATTGAGAGTAACCTCAGACACACAGGGCTTCATCTTGGAGATTGAGGTTTTGAAGACTGATAATGTGGGATCTTGCATAATGTCTCTGAAAGGCCCATGTGGTAAGGTTTGGTCCCTATGGTGGCACAACTGGGAAGTTGTGGAGGAATTAAATGGTAGGACTTATAGTGGGGGGTATTCAGGTCATTGGAGGTGTCCCCTTGAGATGGACTGATGGACTCTTACTATTCCTTCTATTCTGCATCCTGGTCATGAGGTGCATTCTGCCCTGCCACACACTCCCATTATAATATAGTGTCTTGCCACAGATCTAATTATTCATGGGCTAGAACCTCCAAAACTATGAGCCAAGCAAGCTTTCTCTCTTTATCAGTTGACTTGCTCTGGTCTTTTGTTATAATAACAGAAGCTGACCATCACAAGGCCACTGTAAGTAGAAAACAACTTGAACAATCTTAAGCAAAAGACACCTTGACTGTCTTCTGACTCTGAAGCTCAGATGCAGTCAAGCCTTGTAAGACTCGAAGTCTTAACTACCAGGAGACCACCCCCAAGTGAGGCACGAGAATGGAGTTCAATGCAAATGCAAGAGGTTTATTTTTCCAGCACATCGGGGTCGACCCTCAATCAGCCCCTCATGGTGAGTGACTAGAAGATGACCCCAAATGGCTATAACAACCTGTTTTTATATTTATTAGGGGTACAGGTTACATCAGCAAGGTTACAGTTCAAACTTATTGGCTAAGCATATTGACCTTTGAATTTATTGGCTGGCAAGCATGGGCAGATTATGACATGCATTTGAACTCTTATCTGGGACCTGAGGGTCAGGTGACTATCAGTCTATACTGATAGTGGTTCTGTGGTTTTTCAAGAATGTTCCTGTTCCTCGAATGGGGTGGAGAATGGAACTTGGCCTTGCCTCAACCTGAGGCAGGAAGCTGGAACCTGCCCTAGCCTTGGCGTGTAAGGCTGGCGAAAGCCCCTAGGGCCCGTCGGACCTGCACTCTGCTCTTTATCTGCTTCTTGATTGTTCTTAGTTCCTGAGAGGAAATTGGAACTCAACACAGCCCTTGATCTCATTCCCTGTACAAAGTCCACCTCTTGAGAAACAACAGCCAGGGTCTTACAATTTGTCCCTAGAAAAGGGGGCCAGGACAGACAAGTCAGCCAGTGTTCAATGAGAAACCTATTTCAAGATTTCACCAGTGCAGCTAGGGACTATCAGTTTGGGTTGCTACCTGTCCATTACGGTCAAGTGCTGTGTTAGTTAAGAGAAGTTTCCTATCTGGTTATTTATTGATTTTGTTTTTGTGAGTTTTTTTTCAGTCTTCACAACACATTTGGAGGCAGATTTGTTATGTAATGTTTTTCAAATAATGTAGCAAGGCCAAAAGGAAACACAGACACACACACACACACACACACACACACACACACACACACACACACACACACACTCTTTTGCAACATAAGTCTGCAAGGCCCACTGAAATGTTAAAGGTCTTTGTTTCTGATAAGAACTATGGTCCAGTGGGATCCAGCTCAAGGGGAGGCCCCAAGGCTTAACACATTACTGAGGCTGTGGGGTGCTCACAAAAAGGGACCTACCATGACTGCCCTCCAAAAGACCCAACAAGCGGCTGAAAGAGTCGGATGCAGATCTGTGCACCCAACCAATGAACAGAAGCTGCTGACTCTTCTGGTTGAATTAGGGAAAAGCTGGAGGAAGCTGAGGAGGTCGACCCTGTAGGAGGACCAGAAGTCTCAATTAACCTGAACCCCCGAGATCTCTCAGACACTGGATCACCAACCAGGCAACATCACCAGCTGAGATGAGGCCCCCAACACATGTACAGCAGAGGACTCCCAGGTCTGGGTTCAGTCAGAGAAGATGCACCTAACCCTCAAGAGACTGGAGGCCCCAGGGAGTTAGAGGTCTGGTGGGGTTAGGGGTGGGGAGGTGAGGACATCTTTGTGGAGACAGAGGGGTGGGGAGGAGGTATAGGATGGGGAACAGTCAGAGGGTGGACCAGGAGAGGAATAAAATCTGGAGTGTATAAAATTAAAAAAAAAAAAAAGAACTACATTCCACTTATGGTTGAGCCTTGGTTCAGCCAGTGCTAGTTAGTGGCTAGTTAGTACACAAACATCCTTGTTATGTTAGCTAACATAAAAGTGGGGTGGGTGCAGTTAGAGGCACCCTGTCTGAAAAGTAGCTATGAAAGTTAACAGTTGTGGCTGACCAAAGGAGTAAAATTGCTCTCTGGTGGTGAAAAGACCAAGCGGGTCTGACCGGTGCTCTGTACATGGACAGAATTTTGCTCGGGGCAAGTAATTCAGCTGCCTTATGTGACATTCCTTCAGCTTCTACAGTGATTGTGACCTTAGGGTGACTGACTCAGTCTCGTGGATGCATCAGGACCGTTTAAATATACATCTCCCATCCAGTTCATAAGTCACGAGCCCATTTAACTCATCATCGCAGTCGGAGGGACTCAGAGGAGACAGGAGCAGGAGTGCTCACTTCCCTCCGTCGGGTTAATCTTGACCCACTGCCCTGTCAGCTTTTCTGAGATTCTGAAGTTAAAATGGACATTAAAACTGGTCACTGGGTTACTCTCTTCCTAAAAGGAAATTGTAAGAGCTGCTTTAATGATGTAGTCGCCCCTCTTTTCCTCATGTGCGTGTGTGTGCGTGTGTGTGCGTGCATGTGTGTCCCATAATCCCCCATGGCGCCTGAGGATGGTGTGCAGCCAGCTGTGTTTCATCAAGACCCCAGCTGAGCATGATGCATGCTCCACGCTCACCAGACCAAAGATGCTGCCGTCTCCCCTCTTTTAAGAGACTTACTGTTATTATTTTAATTATGTGTAAGTATGAAGCGTGTATCTTTATGTATGTATGTACATGACTGCAGTATCCATGGAGGCCAGAGGCACCTAAATCCCCATGGAGCAGGAGTTACCAGTGGTTGTGAACCATCTGCTCTGCGGGCCGGGAGCCGAACCCCAGTCCTCTGCAAGAACAGTATGCACCCTTAACCACCACGCCACCTCTCCAAACTTGTCTTCTTTATCTTTTTAACATAAACCCCAGAGACTGCCCAAGTTTTACATCTCACACACCCTAGTCAGCCTCCTCACGACCGATCGGTACATTTGAAAGGAGCACAAGTTGCAAGGAAGAGAATTTGTAGGTTTAGCATCAAGAGTGTGGGTGAATGGGAACACCAACACAGACAACATGAGCTTCATATGTGAACTCTGTGGGGAACTTTAATTGAATGAACTCTGTAGAGTAGGCACATGAAAATCAAGTTGATGTTAGCTTACCTGCTCAGGGGTCACATTGTTCTTTGTGTGGGGAGGAAAGGGATGAGGAAGGGGGAGAATTAATGTATGGTAGGAACAGAACATCTGGAGAATGAGGTTTTGTGTCTCAGTCGGTATTAATTCAGTTCACTCATTGTCTCTGAACCTCTGCTCACAAAAGGAGAGTGTTAGTAAAGTAGTTATGGGATGGAAGCACTGGTTAAGGGGGTGGATCACTGGTTAAGAGTGTATACTGCTCTTCCAGAGGACTAGAATTCAGTTCCAACATCCATATCATGCACTGCTCACAACCACCTATAACTCCAGGGAATCCAATGCCCTCTCCTGGCTTCCACAGGCGCTCAGGTGCATGTGCACACACGTGCGTACTTGTGTGTGTGTGTGTGTGTGTGTGTGTGTGTGTGTGTGTGTACAGTATATACTTACCTAGACACATATACATATACACATATACATCAATAAAAGTAAAATTTTAAAGGCAAAATAAAGTGAAAATAGCTAATATAATGTAGCCAAGAGAATGCTGTGTCTAATAGCACAATAGGACAAACCTCTGTGAAGGTATAAAATGTAACAGAAATGCTAGCCTTTAGTAACTAGGCAAGGCTAGCAAGCAGTGTGCTAATAGTCGCCACCTGAAGGAGACTCTTAGGCTTTGTGGGTCATTCTGTCTGAGTCTCAGTTATTCATCTTCATCACCATTAGACAAACCCAGCCTTAGAAAAGATACAAATGAAGGCACACGTCTGCACTGTCATAAATCTTTATTTACAAAGCAGGTACAGAATGGTGCTGTACCAAATTGATCCCAAGTGACACTGCCCCTCACAATTGGAACCTTACAGTGAGCAGGAAAATAAGATGAATCTAGTAGCTATAAATAATGTCTTCATTTAAACAACATTGAAGGGAGCTAGAATGATGGCTCAGCAGTTAAGAGCTCCGTCTGTTCCTAGATGACCTGGGTTCACTTCCCAGCATCCACATGGCCCCACACAACCATCTATAACTCCCGTTCCGGGGATCCGATGCCCTCTCTGGCTTCTGCAGGCAAACAGATGTGTGTGTGGATGGAGATGTAGGTGAAACACCTATAAAAGAAAACAAACCCTACACACTTTGAAGAGTCCAAATGCTGGACAACTGTACCTGCCCTGGTTTCTGTTGTCAGTGATGTGATTGATTTCTCTTTGTGACATTGGGGTCCCTGTGTGGGCCAGAGAAGCAAAGTCAAAAGAAGACAGGTTGAAGGCAGTTCTAGCCTGAAGCTTTAGCTCTTTCTCTTTTGTGCTTCTTGTGAGGGAAATTACAGTAACAGATCGTGCCAGCCCTACTCCGGGACTGAACCAGTGCAGCAACTCCAAAGAATTGCTTTGTGACCACTGAGAAATTAGAGTGGTTCCATTTGGCAATCTCACAATTATTTTTTCTAACAATTACTGATGTGGACATGCTTAGAAACATGGAAAACTCAGACAAGCTTAAAATTTTAAGAAACCCATCCACAAACAGTAGCCCATGCATCTTTAAAAGGGGCTGGTTGATCCCAAACCTGAATGATGTAGCCGTGAGCATCCTGGACAGGTTCTGGTTTATATTCTCTCCTATTCTCTCTCTCTCTCTCTCTCTCTCTCTCTCTCTCTCTCTCTCTCTCTCTCTCTCTCTCTCTCTGTCTCTCTCTCTCTCTGTCTCTCTCTCTCTCTCTGTCTGTCTCTCTCTCTCTCCTCTTTCTCTCTCTCCCCCCTCCCCCACCCCGTGTGTGTGTGTGTGTGTGTGTGTGTGTGTGTGTGCATGTGTGTGTGTGTGTGCATGTGTGTGTGTGTGTGTGTGTGTGTGTGTGTGTGTGTGGTTTGGATGTCACCCTGTTTTCACATCTCTTGAGGAAATGCTGCACAGGAGTGGGGTTGATAACTGTGGTGACTGTCTATTCTGTGTGAAGCAGCTGTTGTTCTGCCCTCTGAGAGCCGCTCATGTCACATTGTCCCCAGCCAACTCAGTTCAGTTCCTCACAGTCGCCACCAACACTTGGTAGCCCCTGAGTTTGTTTATCAGGAGGTTTTGGTCACTCGTATCTTAGCAATCTGAAATGTGGAGTGGTAACTCCTGTAGTTGGTTGGTTGCAGTATTGGAGATTACAAGCACTACCACTGTGCTGTCTCCCCTGTGCATCCTGGTGGTTTTAACCTGCACTTACTTAACAACTCCATGATGCTACAAGCTTTCTGTGTGTTTATGAAAACCAAATACATCCCTTGGCAAAGTATTTGTTCAGTTCATTTTCATTGGTTTTGACCTTTCCTTCAGTAATAGAGATTGAACCCAAGGCCTTACACATGCTAGACTCCTACCATTTACCATTGATCTGTGAACCTTAACCACTATCTGAGACCTTGCTATGTAGCTTAGGTTGACCTTGAACTCATGACTGTGCCGTCTCAACCTTCCCAGGCATGTGCCATCACACTGACTTATTTGTTTTATTATCATTAGCTGTAGGGTGATGGACCAGGAGAGGAAGCCTGATAAGGTCGAGCTACGGCTTAAAGCCCCAGCAACCTAGAAGGGACAGTAGGAGTTTCGCCTGCTCCTGACTCCAGGCCCCTGTCATGTAGCCCCCCATAGAGAGAATTATGGCCATCAGTCACATAGGGGCAGCACCCACAAGTCCTTCCTCATGTAGATGAAGCATCTCAGACCAAGCCAATAGGAAGCACCTGCTGTCAGACCCACCCCACCCCAAAACTGTATGTAAGATCCTATCCAGAAGGAATAGAGGTGTGTGGGAATTACTCTGTCATCAGAGAATGTTACTGCTCAGCTCAGCACAGCCAGGGCAGCGCCTCTAAGCAACAATGGCTGCTGGGGCAGAGCAGCAGCAGTGGTGGCATTTCCCCTCCCTGCTCGTGCCCTTTCCCCTTTGCTTGAACCCTCCTCCCTGGCCAGGCCAGAGGTCTCTGCGGATATCCTCCTGTACACAGATCAACAATTAGCTTCACTTAAATTTGTCCGGAACTGGAAGCAATACAAATACCCACTCCCTGGTGATGGATAAGCTGCAGTACCGCCAAACAGACAGAAAATGGAATGGAGTGTTTTGCAAATAGAATTCTCAGTAGTGAAAATAAACAAGCTCCTAACAGACTTAGCCATTCACTAAGTCACAAAAATGAGACTTTAAAAGCCACACACTGCATAATTCCATTTCTATGGCATTTGGGGGAAAGTAAAATTATTGAGACAGAAACCAGATGGTGGTAAGGTATGGGGGAAATACATGGAGGCATTCATCTTGGGGCTGGAGAGATGGCTCAGCGGTTAAGAGCACTGGCTGCGCTTCCAGAGGTCCTGAGTTCAATTCCCGGCAACCACATGGTGGCTCACAGCCACCTGTAACTTCAGACCCAAGGAACCTCTTCTGACCTCCTAGGACACAGACATGCGCATGATACATGTGGGAAAAGCATGTATACCCACAAAAAAAATACTTATAAAATGTTTTTAAAAGTAATAATAATTTCTCTTGGCTTCACTCCCACGCTCCACCCATGTCCTCCTGCCCTACATCGTCCCGGTCATGTGCCCTGAGTCAAGTGAGGCTTGAATTTCTCACGTGGGGACACAAATGTGGCTTTTCTCTAGTTGTGGTTGTGGATGTCAGACAGCTGTTTCCCCTTCCCACAGAGCATGGAGGCACCTGGCTGGCATTGTCCCCTGCCTTTCATTGTAATACTGCTTTCCTGAGGAGAGAGGCCAGGGCTTGCATAGGTAGGAAAGGAGCAGGACAGGTAAGGAAGGGGCTGGGCAGGTAGGGAAGGGGCTGGGCAGGGCTGAGCACCTTGGGAATTGAGTGCTTCCCAGCTTCTATCCCCTCAGTTGTTGGGAGTATGGGAACTGTTGGTTGGCGGGGCTAGACAATCTCTTCATAGTCTCATTAATGCCAGGGAATCGCCCAGTGTCTTTGGTCTAGTAGGAGGTTTCGTCTGCTGAATATTGCATAAAGAAAATGAGTTGTGCTTCCTGCTCGGAGCTTGGAACTCTCCCACATACAAAGATTTCTGCTATAAACAGACATTTATTATTATAAAGAGCCTCTGCGTTGTATAGGTCAGGACAGGCAAAGCCTAGACAGGACAGGAGACTATCGTGGGGAGGGGGCAAACTTTCTGTGAGAGCGCTCAGTTAGAGATTGTGTGCTAAAACCTGGAAGTCTTTTTGATAAAGGTCATGTCCTAATCTGAATGCAAGGCATGCTTCCGTCTCCCAGATTTGGTGTGGCAGAGTGGGGCTTCTTCCGCAAATACACACCACAGCCTCCAGGAATGAATGCCTTCCAGGACAGCATCCACTAACCTCGGAATATCCCTGGTCCTGGCTGAGCCCTTGGCATCCGTCGCCCGGGTTCTTTGCAGTTCCGAACTGAATTCTTTCCTGCCCTTTGCTTGAACTGTGGTAACTGTTTGCATAATTTGTACTAGGATTCTTGCTATTCAAAGTAGTCTAATCAGCTGAATAAGGACATGCCATCACCAGGTCCTTGACCAGGTCCCCCACCGCAGACCTCTGTGTTTTAGCCAATCCCCAGATGATTGAAGCTTGCACACAAGCAAGTGTGAAAGGTGTTGATCCCTACAGCATCCCGCCCAGACAGGCAGATCCAAAATCAGGAGGAAACATTACCTGCTTCTGAGCTCTGAGTGGAGAGGGGGGGTTACAGGTCTTGCCATTTGTCCCCTGTCAACAAGGTGCCTACTCTAGAACGGCCTTCTCCACACGCAGTACACAAGACACCTGCCTGCCTGCAGAGCTTTTGTGGGGTCCAGGAGATGGGCTGCTTGTGTAATACAGCAGGAACTCTGCTGCTGGCTTGCTCTCTCCACCCCCCACACTCTGCCCCTTCATCGTAAGTTACTATGCACAGCATAATGTGAGAAGCACAGGCCTGGGTGGGGCTTTGATGATGCAGTGTGACCAGAAGGGAATACTTAAACCCAGCCTCAAGTGTTTGAGCGAACATTCAGGGCTTTCCTCCTCCTAATTTGAGGAAGAAGCTGAGTGGCTGCTGGTTGAAAGCTGCTTTGATCTGAGGCAACGTAAACATTTTCAGTGGATGACTCGTAAGGACAGTTCAAATTCATACTCTGTATTTCCTAGTAGCTCTCTTTCCAGGAGCGAATGAGCAAGCTTTGTTCTGTAACGAGCTAAGAGTGTAAACGCTGTTATGACAATCCCTTGGTTTTCTTGTTTAATGTTTACACTCATCTAATCAAACAAATTGAAATTGGATTATGTCTGTTGCACATTATAACAGCTATTATCCAGTTTAAATGCAAGTCTGAAAGAAATAAAATTGATTTTTTTTTCCTGCCATGCTTCTTGGGGATGTATCCTGGGTTATTGGTATGCTGGCTGTATTTTCAGTCAGCTTTGTACGGGGGAGGGAAAGATAAGTAGCCGCGGAGGTTTTTTTTTCCCCCTTAATATATTATGCAAATAAACTGTAATATTTCATTCTAATTAGGGAGCACGACGGCTTGAGAGTTGGGTGAGCTGCTTCCCTGTTTTTATAAATCACGTCAGGTTTCTTCTCCTGTCAGATTTTTAAAGAGGATAATAATTTTCAGCCACATTCTTATTTTTAGAAAGAAAAAAAAGATCCCCAGAATAGTAGTGTGCTTTATTATACTATTCTACTCAGTTACTGCAGTAACAGCCTCCTTATTTATCAGGGAACATGTTGGGATAAGTACCAAATTTTACATGTGACTGAACCTACGTTTCTATCGACTTGGATTATCTCTGTTGCACATTAAAACGGTTATTATCTGGTTGAAGTGCAGGTCTAAAAGAAATAAAATGGATTTTTTTTGTTTGTTTTGCTATGATACTTGGGGGGATTTTTTTTTTTTTTGCCATCATGTTAGAAGCATGTTTTATGGGCTGTATAGAAAGGGCACTGTGACTGATGCCAGGGACTCGCTAGGGACTTGGATTTGATCTGACATACATCACACGCAAATGAAAATGTTCCAGTCCTGCTGACCACTGCCAAAAGTGGGGTCATGAGCCAGAGAGCACAAAGGCATGGATGCTGATCCCTGGAAGAGGCCCCTGAGAGAGGTGACCACTGACCTGGGCACTAACTCAGAGTAGGTGTTTGGGAATAGGAGTCTGCCCTTTTAATTGTAAAAGTGTCATGTGCTGATTTCATGATCACTGAAAATTTTAAAAAGACAAAAGTTACTAAATGTAACCATTATTAAGTGTGTGACTACATCAGGAAATATGCTATGGTTGAAAGCTCTCCCAAGACCCTGACTCCACCCACTCCCACCTTTGACTGCTCAGCACACATGGATAGACTGCTGCTTTGTTATGAAGGAGGCTGACTGGACTCACCCATGGGAAGGAGCACACGGGGGAAGGTCCCGTGTGAGCTACGCACCTGGCAGACTGTTGTAGACAGAATGACTGTGTGACAGTAGCACAGATGCTTTATCCCAGCCATGGTGGCCAGAACTGAGGGCTCCATCATGTGGGTCGACTGGTCCAGGGGCTGATCACAGTCTCTGGCACCTGCAGAGTTGGAGCTCAGGTTACAACACCCAAGGCCTTCAGCAGACACCACCTCTGGGCGGCATGGCATCCCAATGTCTTGGAGGACAAAAGATGCCAGGCTCTGTAGCGGAACGTACACTCTTTACCCCACAAGAACAATGGACTACTGTTTACCCCTAAAGCTCACTGTGAAGTAGGTGCTGATCCAAAGGTGAATTACCAAACCGCAGCAAGGGCTGTGGGGGGAGCCAGGGTTAGGCCACGAAGGTGGTGCTGCCTGTTCAGAACATTTTCTGAAGCAGTCTGTGTGGGCTGAGATCTCAAGAACAGAGGAAAGACTAGCCAGGTAAGCGACGTAGGGAAGGGCATTTCAAGAGGAGGGGACAGTTAGCAAAGATTCTGAGGTGGGAATAGCTAGACACCTCAAGGAACTGGAAGAACACTGGAGGCAGAACAAAGAGCAAGAACCATTTGCAACAGTGGCTAGAGAGAGGAGCAAGGATCATATCCCATGTGACCTCAGACACCCTGGAAGTATTCGTGGATCTTTTTTCCCATTGCAGGGCAAGACCAGTGGGAGGGTTTTAAGCAAGGAGCATTAATGTTTGTAATCATTATATATTTATCAAGATAGTGCCTTGCCAGCTGGTAGCAATATACACCCTTTATCCCAGAATTTAGAATGCAAAGGCAGGTGGATCTCTATGAGTTTGAGGCCAGCCTTGTTTGCAAAGCAAGTTCCAGGACAGCCAGGGCTACACAGAGAAACTCTGTCTTGAAAAACAAAACAAAACAAAACAAAACAAAGATAGGGCCTCACGTAGCCCAAACTGCCGTTGGGCTGACTGTAGAGCTGCGCCTGACCCTGAACTCCTGGTCCTCCTGCCCCCATCTTCCTAGTGCAGGGACTCCATGGGAAAAGGTTTAAAGTGACCTATCTATGAGCATATAAAACCAGCCTGTTAGGGACCAGAAGGGAGGCACAGAGACTTGACACACCACTACAACCATCCAGGGGAGAGAAGATGACCATGGGGACCGTGGGGACAGTTAGAGAAGCAGGGAGGGGCATGTTTGAGAGTGTATTCAGAGAGCATTGGTGATCATCAAGTACGGTCTCCCTACCAGGAGACTTCTCTGTCCCATCTGACTTATCCCCCCCCCCCCCCCCCGCTTCAATCCTGTTACAAGCTGAGAGGCAGAAAACCACTCTAGAATTGTGTGGGAGGGAGGAGAGCCACCTTGCGAAATCAGTTCATCACCAACCTTGGTGAGGGCTACCCTGGCTACTGAACCCCAACCCTCCAATCACCCACAGCGCCACCTTCAGGTGGGCTGCATCCCTACCTTGTAGCTGCTGCAAATAGCTAATTCCGAGTTAAGGCTTATAAGTAGCAGAGGTAACACAGATCATAGATCACTGAAGTCAATGGCGCTATCCCTGCAGAGACACCTGCTAACCAGAAAAGGCAATTGTCAGCACAGATTCTGGTTAGCATATGCATATCATAAATATTGAACAGATAAGTAAATGTTTGGTCCCGTTTTAAAACATGAACATTAGGAGATTCCAGTACACCTGCTGTGCTTCTCCAAATCAGACAAACGTCCTCGTTTAACACACTACTTCATTTCTGTGTTTGCTTCCCGTTTTCTCTTCTTCCTCTGCACAAGGAGTGTGGGGGGTTTGAACAAAACACAGCCAATCTTCTACTTCATTTTGTTAATTAATCAATCAAATAGCTTATTCATGCCCAACACAATTAGGCAAAGGAAATATTCCGTGCACACAATGTAATCAGCAAATGAGCTTGCCTCCTTCTTTCAAACTTCTCTCTTGACCGCCAGTCCCATTTAAAATGCTGTCACTTAGCCAACTGGACACTTTTCTGCTTCCATGTAGATGGGGGGGGGGGGTGGCCAGCTAGAAACGACAGTGATAAGAGTGCCAGGGTGAGCTTGGCTTCAAGTCAGCTGTTCCTAAGAGGTGTCTTAAGCGGAGAAATGAGTTGCTGTAAGGGCTTTGTGCAGATTAGCAGGTAGTCTTAAAAATGTACTGTCCAGCCCAGCTCGCCCTGGGCTCCCTTCTGAAATCTATTCATTTCATTCACTCTCTGCTTTGTGGAAGAGTTTGTCGTGGAGGCTCCCTGGCTGTGTGTAGTAGCACACACAAGCACAATAGGGTCAGAATTAACTTTCTTTACAAGAGACTGTACAAAGGGTACAGAACATAGCCTGGGGTGGCGGTTTGCACAGCCCCCTTGCTCAAGACCCTTGCAGCCGGGAGTACCTGCCAAAGCGTCTGGCCCGAGCACCTGGCGGGAGCACCGCAGGAGGGCCCCGGCTCAGCAGCCAATGGGAGATGGTGGCCTCGTGGGCGGGGCGGGGCGGCGCGGTGCGGAAGCAGCGAGCTTGAACTTGAGATGGAAGTGCTGCCGCTGCCGTTGCTGCCTCCGCTGCTTGCTTCTGCCGCTGGCTTAAAGCAAGTGCTCCGCTGGCTTGGCTAGGGTACCAGGTCTTTGCCCTAGAGCCTCGGACAGTGCCTCCGCCCTGCCCCGGTAACTGGTAGACCGACCGAGAACTCAAGGTGAGGAAGTTGGAGAGGGGTGGCACGCCTTTGTCTGCAGGTGCGTGGGGTACTGGGCTTGGAGGCAGCGAGGTGGGACACGCGGGACAAAGGCCGCAGCCTCCCTGCCCACGGAGCGTGCTTAGCACGATGCCTGGAGGAGGGCAGCCAGCTGGTCTGAGGAGGGGGTCTTCCTACCACTCGGGAGAGAAATGAGTGGGAGGTATTCCTTTGATCTCAGTTTATAGTCGCAGCGGGAAGTGCTGGATTGGAGGTGCACTGGGCATTTCTGTGATGACCAGTGCCCCGTGGCTGAGTGTATTCATCTCACATGTGCCCCAGGAAATGTTCATGTACATCTTTTCTAAATTAGAAGTGAAAAATATTGCATTTTGTAATGCAGTATTTGAATTAAGGGCAATACCCTTTGTGTGGAAAAACCTCATTTCCAAATTTTATTTATGTGGCAGAATATTGGTATGATTTTCATGGGTAGAAAATGCCTGAAATTCCCAAAACGTGGAAACGCAGCCAACTTAACACATGCGTGTTCTTGGCATTGAAAAAGTAGTGTTTTTGAAAAAGCAAAACACAGCGGTTTAAATATTGCTTACAACACTTGATTAAATTCTTGAGGAATCTGCGCCTTTTCTAGCAATTACCCGTTTCTCTGTCCCAATATTGTAACCAGGCACGTCTATCGATCCCCTAATGAATGTGAGCTGTGAATCTTCATTACTGCCTTGGGTGGAAGGAGACAGGAGGAGGCAGGGAGACAGCCCATTAGTCTTTCCCCTTCTTTTGATAACTGTGGCTGCAGCCTCCTCTCCTTTGGTGCCTAGAGGGTTAGGGGAGATTCTGCCTGATTTCCTCTAGTTTTCCCAGACTACTGAGCATCTGCCTCTCCTCTAGCCTTGCTCTGACACGAGGGCAGTTTTATAAGTTTCCTAACCTAACATCCAGATCTTTGCTACTTCTGTCTTAGCTATTTGCTTTTGGAAAGGAGTAAATGTCTAGAGGTCTCCCGCAAGAAGTTAGAGGCAGGAGATAGTGTCGAGAAAAGCCACCCTAAGTTTGTATTTATACATTTCTACCTATACTTTTGTAAACTCACCTGCGACTGTGTTCTCACAAATGAGATGGGAATTAAACCGAGCAGAGGAAGAGGTGGTCCATCGAGCCTCGGCCACAGCCTAGAAAAAGAGGTACCATGGTTTTAGCTCAGCAATGGGAATCCCACTTTCTTTTTTTAACAGTGCACACATTATTTTTAGTTCTCGTGGTTTTTAAGCAGTGTGGAGTCACTTATTTATTTATTTAACAAATATTGAACTTCAGAGCACTGAGCCTTAGCCTTGGGGATAGCGTGGTGAGCATGGTGGATGCCTTCTTGTATTATTCTAACTCCCGCTGTGCTGTTATGGGGCCAATTTTAGGCCTTCTGAGATTGGACGTACCTGGAGAGCAGGGTGGATGACCTTGAGCCCTGAGGCTACCCTGTGAGGTTAGCTGAGCCCAGGGCTGTGAGGGAAAACAGATGGAACCCAAGCCAGCTCCGCTCAAAGAATGGGTAGGGAGATAAAAGTTAGGTCCATGGGTCTCTCGGGCTTGAACTTCCCTCTACCAAGCAGATTCCTCTCAGAGTAGCCTAGACTGTGAGCAGAGCTGGGGCTCAACTCTTAAGGGTGTAAGCAGTGGTATGGTTCATTCACTTGTGGCGATTCTAATCTGTTACAAAAACTATCATTCACGCCATCCCTTGCTGTCACCTGAGCAGCTTTTGTCTTGGACAACTCTCAGAAAAATGAATCTCATCCTGCGCTACAAACTAAGCAAACCTTATACCTCCAACAGCCCCCAGCATGCCGAGATGAGTTCCAGGGTGGACACCTCAAATGTATTTATACCCTCAATGTACCAATGTGGGGGTAAGATTAATGCCAGAAAACTTCATATTCATCTGCACTTTCAGTCTTCCACCAATCTCAGCCATGTTATACTAAACAGAAGAATTAATTTCTTCTTTGCTATGTTCCTGTGTTCTTAGACATTGGATCTCATACGCTCCCATGATACTTGTGTCTCATGGGACTTATAATACTTGTGAACTTTTAGAGAGACAAATGGACAAATGTAGACAGAAATTCCTCACTGTTTTAGAGTTTAATTGTATTCCTCTTTAGTTATAAGCCATAGATAGGTTCATCTGTTTAACAGCCAGAGAGAGGCTGCGAGTCAGACACTTCAAGAAGTAGACTTAGGCTCCTTGAAGACAGTCAACAGCATGGCACAGCAGACAGTAGTTACTTCAGTGGGGAGAGCCCACCTAGGAGGTAAGACTTGAGTTGGGCCTCAAGACTGGTATGGCCAGATGACAAAAAGTGAACTAAGGAGACCAGAGTGGTCTGTGTGCAGACAGAAGAGACAGGTGGGGAGGTCAAGCAGGGTCCTTGAACTGTGGTTGTAGATTTGACTTCCGTTTTGTTGGTCACAAGACCTCTACTTCATCCACAAAGATCCTGGAGAGGGCCATTAGGAGAGGCTTCCGGAAGGCGGCCCATCCTGGTCCAGGCGGGATCTCACACGATGGAGGGCATGAGGAGAAAGAAGCAGGATGAGAGGCTGCTGGAGAGACTGAATGGGCAGCCCGACTGTGGAAGAGGCAGGGAGGTGGTGCTCTGGGTTCATTGGATTTTTCTGTTGGGAATACATGTTAATGGAAGTAACGACTGTTCAAGGACAGAGTTATTAAGCAGTGGAGTGACTCACTTTAAATTTATGTTGCATCGAGACCTTGACTTCATCTCGTCGTCTCCTGCAGTGTGGATGAGTATTCCTACCCAGTGGACTCTTACACGTCTGACTATTGTTCCAAGACACTTTTACCCTTCAGTGCGCTTGACTGTCATTCTCTACTTGTAATCAGACTGCAAGCATTTTTTTTTCTCTGCTCGGGATTAAAAATAAAGATTCAAAATAAGGTGGGGCAGAGAGATTTAAATCTACATATAAAATTATTTACCTTCGCTCCCAGTTTTATAAGCAGCCATTGGTGAATTCCCCTTTTCTATATTTTTAGCAACTGATAATTAAAACTTTTCTATAGGTATGTCAAATTGAAAGGCTGGACTCCCCTAGCATCTTCATAGAAAATTCACTAGCGTTTGGGGAGCTAAAAGGACCTATCAGTCTTTGAAGAATAGGGAAACAAAATGCAGAGGCTCTTCAGCTTAGACTGGGGTTGCCTCCCTGTGAACCCATGGTAAATTGAAAATACCGTAAGCAGAAAATGCCTTTTAAGCCCCTACCTGACATTGTTGCCTAGCCAACCAACACTCTGTATAGTTGGTTGTTTGTGGGGGTTTTTTTTGTTGTTTTTTTTTTTTTTTTTGGTCACATGACTGACTGTGAGCCATAGCTTACTGCCCAGCACCACAAGAGACCATTGTACCAAATATTTCGAGCCTGAAAAAAGATCAAAATTCAAAGTACAGTTTTGGATGCGTCTCGCTTTCCCTCCTTCAGAAAGCTGTAAAAATGGTCAAGTTGAGTCACTCTAAGTTTGCACTTAGTTTCCGGAGAAATTCTCTATTAATCTCCTTTTTCACTGTAGAATTATGAACCTGAACACTGAGGGCAACTGTGACGGGAAACGTGGATTTTGAAAATCATTTTCGTTTTGCAAAACTGTGTAGATACAAAATGTCTGCGGTCAGTATCCTACCGGCTGGGAAGGCACTGGAGTGAGGGGCGCCAGGCTTTCTGATCTGGAAGCCTGGACTGGTTACCCTACAACTTGTAAGCTTGTGGGGTGGGGGGGAAATGAATAAATTATGACGGTTTAAATAATTATGATAGAAGGAGAGCAGAAAGCAGCTGCCGAAAGCATGGCTGTCAACTGGGGCCAGGTTGGCCTGATTCTGTCATGTCAGAGCACGCAGTTATTCCTGCACATGCTGCTTTCCAGGGTCAGGTATGATCTCGCCCTCGTCCCTTCCCCTTTGAAAGTCTCTTAAGTGTAACAGCCTGCTAGTGACATTTTTAAAAAAAAAAGTGACTGAATTAAAGGTCCACAAGGATGCTATCTTTCAGGGAGGGCCTGTAGGAATTCCATTAGTGTGTGTGTGTGTGTGTAAGAGAGAGACAGACCAGGCAGACAGACAGACAAGCGGAGATTGAGCCCAGGGCTTTGCGTCTATCACTGAGCTGTATCCACAGCTGGATTTTTACAGTCTGGAGGGCTTACAGATCAGAGAATCCTCTGTCTCTACGTTTGGTTGTTAATGGTAGTCACACTCTGAGGTTATCCACCAAGGTTCATGTGCTGGAAACATAGTCCTCGCTTGGCTGATATTAAGATAATGTCCCTTTAATACCTACGTCCTAGTGCAAAGAAATTAGGCCGTGGGGCAGCATCCTGTGCGTTATTAATGCAGGAAGTCCCATGAGAGTTGAGTTTTAGTGGTGAACCTGAATCTCCCCGATCTCCCCAGCTTCCTGTTTGGCCTGTGGCGCTTCCACATGATGTCGTCACCACATACGGTGTAGCTGAAAACCAGAGCTGAGCTGCTGGCACACTCTGGGACCTCCAGTAACTTAAATAAACTTCTCTTCTGTATACAGTACCCAGTCTCTGATATTTTTTAGCAGCTCAAAATGAACCAGCGCATGGACGGAATAGTCTCCAGCCAGTGCTGGAGTCTGTCACCTATCTATAATAAGAATCATTCTAGTGCCTCACCCTGCCACCAGGCCCCACGCTTGGTCTGATGATACAGTCCTGATTTTTCTCTTCCCTTGGTGGTGCTAGGATCAGATGCCATCTTGAAGGAAGCATTAATTTCTTTAGCAGGCAGCTGTGTTTCTTTTTCACACTGGGTGCTCTAGAAACCGTTCAGCACACACTTGCCTACCTCATGCATGGCACTGCTGAATCAGATCCTCTAGAGCAGGCTCAGAGGCTCGTCCTGTGAAGACCAAGCAGTCATCGTTTAGTCTTTGCTGCATTGTGGCCTCTAAGTGAACTGCTTTGCCTATAGCAGCCTTCGCCTATGCCCAAGAGGATTGGTGTCACCGTGTTCTGTACATTCAGATACACTTGTGGCTGATCATACTTTGCTAAGTCCTGATCTAAGAACACATGAGTAAAAAAAATAACCCACAGTGACAGCTGAAATGAACATTGATTTTTTTTTCTTGGTCCTGTGGAAGTCAGAAGGCCCAGTTACCTTTATCCAGCTCTGATGAACAGCCTCCAAAAAGAATTTCTGCAAGTCAGGCTGTTTAATCTCACACTCGTAACATGATGTGTCTGTGTGAATTACCAAATATCAACAAATATAGATAATAACAGAAAGGTAGACTCAAGCAGTAAAACTGGAGTAATGGGTCAGCAGCGTTGCCATTTTTATTTTCTTAAGAGATACTGATTGATTGACTGACTGACTGACTGACTGACTGACTGACTGACTTTGTTTGAGGACAGGTCAGGTGATGCAGGTCTGTGATCCCAGCTGTTGGGAAGGCTGAGAAAGGAAGATCCAAAGGTCAAGGCCAGCCTTGAGCAAATTAGCAAGCGCCCGACTCAAAATAAAAGCTGGGCTAGAGAGGTAGCTTGAGAGTAAGGCCCTTTTCTAGCACCAAACCTCAAGTGCAACCATCCAAAAAGTGTGTGTGTGTGTGTGTGTATGTATGCACATAATATAAACAATGAACAAGTGTGTGCACATACAAGTGCATGAGTGCATGAGCACGTGCACACATGCACACACAGCTTAAAAATAATGAGAAAGCTTACTCTATAGGAAGAGTGTAAACACGCCACTGTCAGGGTAACTTGCTGTGGTACTCTGCCCCTCAGGGCACAGACGATGCTCTCAGGATCTCCCACAGCTTTCTACCCATCCTCTCCTCCAGCACACATGTTATCTCTGCTCTTTTCCCTGAGTAACAAGCTAAAGTTTATTTCTCAGAGTACAAACATAAAGAAAATTCTCTGTGGAGCCGATAAATCCTGATAGAAATCTATATACGGGGGAAATTTATGTATTGATTTGTAGGAGCAGAGGAACCGTTTTTCGTTTAGACAAATGTCCCAAAGAAGGAACCTAGTTAGGGACCCTAGAAAAATCATTGTCACTGTTGCTGGAGATGTACAGGGTACAGATGTACTTTGCTTTCAAATAGTCACGAGAGAGCAATGAACTTCCGAGGGCTCTCCTGCCCATTGCAGAGAAGTGGATGTCTTACAACATGACTTCAGACGGCACAAAAATACGGTATTAGCTGAAGTCATCTTTAAAGGACCATCCGTGAATTAGAATCAGAGGAAGAGACATCCAGCCAGGCAGGTAGGCAGAGTTCCCTGAGGTTCTCACCAGTACGCCTAAGGCTGACCAGGGAGCGGCTCACGCAGGTTCAAGCTGTTCGCTCCTTCCAGAGGGCTTGTTGATTGCTTGCCCCATGCCAGCCAATGGTGGGTAATGGAGGTGAAAGGCCCCTGCTCACAGGACTTGACGCTTTAGTCAGGGAGAGGGCGAACCTACGAGTATATAATCGGCCATAAATATGGCTCAAGTTATCTGTGACTGGGGACCCTGGAGCCTGTTAGGGACGATGGTGCGAACATGGGGTGATGGGCAATAGACAAAAAGGTCCAACGCAAGAAGAGACTGGTATGTCTGGGGGCCCGGGGTGGGGTTGGGAAGGCAGGGAATCTGGGGGTGTCTGTAGGCAGGACAGTAATGGGAGAAGACGAAGAACACATCAGGTAATTACCGTTGTTGGCCCCAGCAGTGAAGAACCATAGTCTGGTGAGGACAGGGAAAGACAGAGACATGGAGAGTGAGAGAAAGAAAAGGGAGGAAGGGAGAGAGCAGCTCCAAGAACCAAAGCCACATCTCCTGCAGGAGAGAGATCCCTAAGCACAGTCAGCTGACTAGAGCCATGCTCCGGCATCAGGTTGGGTAGACGACCGCCTGCTAGTTGTGGGGTTGGAGCAAGTTAGTGTAAGTTCCCTGGACCTTGGATTCCCTTTTATAAAACATGCCCCGTGACCAGAGACGACCTGCGCTTATTTCAACAGCAGTGACTACTCTTTCTAGTGTTGTATTTCTTTAGACACTAAATGTATAGATTTGAATGTATAGATTATCAAGAAAACTTACATCGAAGTGAGAGATGATTTAAAAAAACAAAATATTTGATGTGTTATTCACACTAGTATTCCTCCCATCCGCCCAAAGAAGTGGGGTCTAGCTATGCAATGCTTGCCCCGAGTTACCTTGGAAACCCAGAAAGCAATCGAAGGTACAGTCTACCCAAAAGAGACTCTTTAGATAGCCATGTATACAGAAGAAGGGAATTTACCTACAGACACAGCATGGCTTTACTTTGGGGTTTTCAGTTTCGTTTTCTGTGCGTGCTAAGTACCACCGAGCCACGTGCCTGCACATCCTCTCTTCCTTTTTTCTACAAGTCTTACCCAGTCCTTGCCAGTTTAATGCTGCAGGCATTTCTTACACAGCTTAGAGAGCTGTCTTCTCCCTCTTCTATATCAAAGTCTTCAGCAAACAGCATACACTCTTCTACCCTGTCAGGTAGAAGCCTTCTGGGTGGCATGTGCCTTCCATTTTACCGCCTCTGCTTTCAAAAAGAAAGCCGTGCCATCACCGTTCATGTATGACATATTTTATTTAATGAGCTCAAACTTTTCCCTCAAAACCGGGACATGACGTGAGTTATCCCCCATTTGAAAACTAAGTGTTTATTTCCTCTCGGTCAGAGAGGTGGGTTTGTGTTTCCCTTTTGATCTGTAATACTGTACAAAGAGAGGCTGGAACTCTGCAATTCTTCTTCACAAGATGGACTTGGGAGGGAGGGAAAAAAACAAAACAAGACACCATTTCTTGGTTGCTTTTAAATATACCTTCCCCCTCACCAGTGAGCTGCCCGTTTAATTATTGTGTCTCCCGAGAATCATGAGAAATCCTCTGTTGAGAAAAATGTGTTCCAAATTTCAATCTTTATCCCACTGTAAATCTTCAGGCACACTTACTCTCTCTGGCCCCAGTCAATGGTGGCCACTGGGGCCAGGGCTGGGGGAAGGAGCCTGCCCTGGAAAGGGCAGCGTCCCTGGTTCAAGGCATCATGAAGTTTGGTCATCTTCAGCTGTAGGAAAGAAAGCCTGTTCCTGAGCCAGAAACCAGATGGGTAATTTGCATAAACTTGTTATTCGATTCAGTTCTGAGGTCTTTCACCCGCAAGGTGGAGAAGAGTCCACAGGGGTGTGCCGGGCTATTCCAGTTACATCCGGCTACAGAACATAAAACTGTGCTGATGCAGGCCCTCCTTGTGGACTCTCACTTGAGGTCACAAAATTGGTGGTGATTCAGAACAAATTATTGGGGGGGCAGACCCACCTTTCTTGCCCCCCCCATACATTCACATCCAATTCACACCACCACCCATGATAGCTCAGGAATCCGTGGATGACCCAGACATAGCTCCCCCACCTTTAAAGATGTAAAGTGTCTCACTGGTTCGCCCACATTACAGATCAAGTTAGAGAACAAAGAAGCCAAGAACCCCAACAAAGGGTAAACAGATAATAGAACCCAGTTAACTAAGGACGGGAAGCTAGGCAGGAAACCGAAAAAACAGGTGGAAGACGTATATCACCCCCGCTCACTGCCACATGAGAAATGGTGACTCCGCATCCACAAGTGATTCCAGAGACTCACAGTGACGAAGAGAAGTGTTAAGAAGCTATACTTTCCACCATAGTGCACAAGCAGGGACCTTGGTTGCCCTGTGAGCCCCAGGGTGTGAGAAATGGGTGTTGTGATTTTGCATGAGTAGGAAGTCGCTTGGCCAAGGCACAAATGAGGACATTGTCTTTCAAAGAACCATGCCATACTGTGTCTCTGGGATGCTGTTCCTGCTGCTGTTTTTCAGCAATGCCCAGTTGCACAGGACAAAGTAGCTCTGTTGTCTGAGGCTCGTGTTAAGGAAAACATTGCTCATTTTTCCTGCACTTGTTTTTCCAAGGAGCTGCGGCAAGCGCATGCAGATCAGGCAGCCCTGGTGTACTACTTCAGTGGAACTAATCTTGGGACTTGATTCTTCCCAGTGGCTTCACATACACTGAGAAGGGAGTAGGCTTGCAGCTGACTAAATTTAGCCTGCTCCACTCTCAGAATGGCTCATCTTGTATGAAGCCCAGCTCCGGGCCCATTGGATTTTGGTTGTTGATGTTTCAAATCCAGCCGTACCGAGTGATGGAGCAGCTGCCATTGTCAGTGACTCGTTGGGGTTTTCCAGTGACATTTCAGAACTCCCCTGCAATCTCCCTTTATGGCTAGTTTTTACTTCAACACTTAAACAGTATCTTCTACGCCCCAAAGAATTAACTCCGTTTAGATGTTTCCCAGTCCTTCCTGCAGGGGGAAACACAGCCGCTGCGTGACAGGGTTCTTTGCTCAAATGAGCCCTTTGCAGTGGGTCTGATTTTAAATAGCCAAAGCTATATGCAAAAGGAAACATCCTGTTCTCGGTCTTTAGATTTCCCACTGTTGGGCAAAGTTGTCATACGCTAGACAGAGGCATTCGCGAAGAGTAAGAAATTAAAAGCTCCTGCTGTAACCCAAAATGGAATCAAAGAGACATCACTTGCATATTCTTCCTAAAGGAATTTTTTTTTAATTATTCCAAGAGCTGATCGTGTCTGAGGTAGGAAACCTGAGATTCCATAGGGTCACTGACTTACAAAATGTTACTTCTAAAGCTTGCCTTTGATAGCAGGGTGGGGAGAGTGCAGAAGAATGTCCAGTGAGTCTAAGAAACATTCTCTTTCTGGGTGAATGTCTTCCCATGTGGGACAGCCACCCTCAGAAGCCACGTATAGATATGAGGGCAATATGGCTGAGACATCTGTCATCTCACTGATTGCCGTGGTTGAGTCAGCTGATCTGACTCGCTAGATAAATGTCCTCCCACTCCCTTTCTGTCCCACATGTGCCCTTCCAAAGCTGCATGCTCCATTGAAAATGACCTTCTCCCATAGAGGAAGACCATCCTCCAGTCAAGAGTATAACTGCAGTCCCCAGCTAGAACCTCCGAATAGGCCCTCAAGGCCAAATGCTGCCCCGCCAGCCTAGCTGAGGCAGGAACCATTACATGGCTTTGTGCTTACAGCTCCCAAAATGCAGGCCTCTTCGTTAAGTGTCATCTCATTTAATCTCATTTCTCGTGGATGCCCTGAGCTAGGTCCCCTCTTCACTGATGGGTGACTAGGTCAGGAGTCTGTCATCCAATGCTGCGAGCCTGGCACAGGGGAGAGTCTGATACATTGACAATGAGAAGGTAAGTTCTGGAGGATCCTGGATCCTGTCTACCTCCTAAGCCTAAAGAGTCTCTCCTGGAAACTCGTGTTCCCTGATCCTCCAAGAACCCAGGCTCCTTGTCGAACCCTTTGGCTCTGCCTTAAGCAAACTTGTTCATCTCTATGGGTTCATCATCCGAGAGACAGAACCAAGGCAGACTTGCAGTCACAATCTTCACCATGGACCTGGCCAAGTTCCTCAAACTCTGTTTTCTCCTATGTCCGTGAACACCATACTAATGACTTTGTCAGGTTGCTGTAGGGCCCGCAGGGACCATATGACCCCAGAGCTCAACGGATAGGGTGTGCTGTTGTAATCATAAACATCAGAAGTGTCACCTGGGCTGGTGCTTGGCCCAGGTGATCTCAGCGATTTTCCCTGTATGTGGAGGTAGATATGCACAATTCATTTGTGCCTGTTGTATAATACTCATACAGATGCCCTCTATAATCTTCTTAGGCTGACAATTTGGTGCTGCGCTGTGTTATTTCAGCCTGTTTGATTCGTTTTATTTTGTTTTGTTTTTGCTTGGTTTAGTTTGGTTTGATTTGTTAAGACATGTTTTCTCTGTGTAGCCTTGGCTGTCCTGGAACTCACTCTGTAGACCAGGTTGGTCTCAGACTCAAGATCCACCTGCTGCTTTCTCCCAAGTCCTGGGATCAAAGGCACACTCCACTACCACCTGGCCTATTGCAGCCTTTTACCATGCAAATTCTTTTTTTTTTAAGATTTATTTATTTATTTTGTGTATGAGCACACTGTAGCTGTCTTCAGACAGAAGGGGACATCAGATCCCATTACGGATGGTTGTGAGCCACCATGTAGTTGCTGGGATTTGAACTCAGGACCTCTGGAAGAGCAGTCAGTGCTCTTAGCCACTGAGCCATCTCTCCAGCCCACCATGCAAATTCTTAAATGCACTCTAAGCTTTCTCTTGGCTTGGCATTTGGGACATTGTAGCTTCCTCTTATGTGGGCACACACTCCCGCACCCTTGTGGGAGTATGGCACAAATACTGTTCTGAGGTGTAGTGTAATGCTCCCTCCATCCTTCTAGCTCACCATCTGGTGATATACTTGATTACGTATTAACTGTTACCTTCAGCTGGCCTAGGTGACACAGCTGCAGGACCCCTGTGCAGGAGACAGCAGGTCCCGTGAACCCGAGTCTCTTCTCATGACTTAGCTGTCTGGCGCTCTGCCTCCCCGGACTGTTTGCTGTACAGAGTACCTGTGCCACTCAGAGGACGCTGCTTCTGGGCCCTTTTGTAATGCCTCAGACAGAACAGAAAGGGATAGAGGGCCCAGCGACATCTCTAGGGTCGCCTGGCAACTCTGGGTAGCTCTGCGCATGAAAACCCTAAACTTGCTGTTGCCCCACCCCCACTCCCAATCCCCATATGCTCCCAGCTCGAACTCCTTCCTTCCTTCCCTGCACTTCTCTACCCAGACCTGTTCTTGGCACTGTGCTGTACCTGCACCTTTTCATCTTCTACCTCTTTCTTTCCCACTTCTGTCCTACATCCTTCCCCATTGCCCACTAAGGGTGTTGTTAAAGCCCCTGGGTACCAGCTGCAGCTCTAATAGAATGTCCAGGGGCCATGAAGCAGGTAAGGCTGTGTCTGCTTCATTGCTTCTGTATGGTGGTGCTGGTTGTTCTTGTTGTTGGTGGTGGTGGTGGTAGTGTGTGTGTGTGTGTGTGTGTGTGTGTGTGTGTGTGTAGGGGTGTGTGTGTGCGTGTGAAGCTGGGGCTAGAGACTGAAAAGTTCCCTGTCAGTGTTTCCTGCAAACAGTCTCCTGTACTTGACTGTGATATTTTAGGCTTGGTTACCTCCCCCGGCTGATCTGTTGCCTCTGCAAATTCAGCTGGCAACTCTTGGCTCCATCGTAATGTGGCTCGAAATACACTCTTCTGGGTGATAGGGTTCGGCTAAAATAAGCACAGAAAGGCTATTAATGGCTGCAAAGTTGGGAACTCCGATGGGATGTCGGTGCTGAGAGCTGTGTTGTAGACTGGATACAGTCCGGACGCTAACCCGCTGTTTCTGCTCTTCCCTCATGCCTTCCGGGATTCAGAGAGAGGTAACCAGCGATTGTTCACTTCTCCCCTTCCCTGGCATCTCGTGCATCTAGCAGAACTCACCGCTTCTTCCATTCCATCCCCCGCTCACCGCCTTCTCTGCCTCCGAGGGCAGACCTTTGCTTTGTGTAGCCTCCCATCATCATCATTTGTACCCGGGCCCTAACCTACCTCTGTGTTTGGTTCTGTTGGGGGAAGGAAGGTAGTGGACTGAGTGACTAAGAGTAACGGCCACCCTACAGACCTCAGGTCTCTCTCACTAATGGCTGAACATATGACTCAGCACGCCGGGGAGGAAACGTGACCGATATGTCCCATGTCACATCGAACCTGTGATACATTGAGGAGGGACAATGTGGAACTTGGTGGTGTTCTCTTAAGTTTCCTATCTGTCTAGCCAGAATACAGTTAATTTCAGTATCAGTCATTAGCACAGCACAGCCAGGGAGCCCTCCTGCCCTTCTGGAAGGGTGTTCTCCATGGAGAGGCTATACCCATGAAATTCATGGTGTTTATACAGCTTTAAATGCCCTGAATGTCAGCCTCCAGATTGATGGTTGATAGAATATATATATTTTTTTCTCCATGAGGGGTGGGGAGGGGGAGAGAGAGAGAGAGAGAGAGAGAGAGAGAGAGAGAGAGAGAGAGAGAGAGAGAGAGAAGTGCCAGCCATAGTGAGGAGACAGACCCAGGTATGAGCTCCTCTTTGCTTTGGGCTCCCTCCTAGCTCCACTCCCTATTGTAGTGACCATTTTTGTGTCTCGCCCTGTGGTTGGGCAAGTGAGACAGACAGCATGGACCGAGCGAGTCATACTTAGGGGTTGGGACTAACAGAAGACATGACTAAGAGAAGCTCTCCTTTGGGGGACCTCCTGGACCTGAGCATGGGGACAGAGCTTTCTTGCCTCCATGTACCACAACTCCTACAGGAATCCACAGTGGGGAGGTGTCCAGACATTAGCCAGCTCTTGCCTTCCTCCTTCCCTCTGTGTCTAGGTCTCCTTACTAGGAGACAGCTGTGACCGCCGTCCTGAATTCAGTGAGAGTGCACACTAGAGAACGCTCTGCCTTCTGTTCAAGCCCCCTCACTCCTGGCAGACGGTAGAACTCTTTACGCAGTCCATATCTCAAGAATGTTCCTGGAGAGGCCCTGGCTGTACAGAATGTGTCCACCCCAGGTGGCGGTTCTGGGCTGCTCCTTTCAGAACTCAGCATCTTCCTAGATGAAGCAGAAGGGGAGAGAAATTTGCCAGGTTGGAACCCAAGCTTGTTGAGATTCCAGGTACCCATGCCCGGTGTGGCTAATGTTGGGTACGGTGAAACAGAGAAATACCCCTCAAGGCAGGCATCAGGCAGGTTCTCTTACGTTTCTCAGTCTCCTGTACCCCAGTCTAATCTGAAAATAAGGGCAGTCAATCTTGGAAACTGGATTCATTTGTCTCCTCCGCCCTGGAGGTGTTCGTGGCCACATTTTGATTCTTGTCAGCACTCTATCTGTGTTTTGGTATGGGTCCACTTTCCAAATTCAAAAACCCCTTGCTCATCTCCTATGCAGAGCAAAGGGGAGAGAAAGCTTCCTCCAGAGGTGCTAGAAGTAGTTAGCCAGAGTCCCCATGCCTGTCTCCTCCTGATAGTGGCTTCACCTCGCCATCTGCCAGGAACCACACTGCTGGCTCGTAGCTTCCACAAAAAGGCGGGCTGGGAGGAAGGGTAACTGCACATGGCTTAGGAAGTTTCACAGACAGTCAATGCAGGATTGAGTAAAACATCTGTCTTAGTTAGGGTCTCCATTGCTGAGAAGAGACACCATGACCAAGGCAACTTTTATAAGGACAACTTAATCCCAACAGGCTTACAGTGCAGAGGGTCAGTCCATTGTCATCATGGCAGGAAGCATGGCAGCATTCAGGCAGATGTGGGGCTGGAAAAGGAGTCTACATGGCTTCTGTTTTCCCTTCTTCTAGATATCTGCCATGATCCTCAGGCAGCTAGGGGGAGGGCCTTGAAGCCCACCCTTATAGTGACACACTTCCTCTCACAAGGCCACATGTATTCCAGCCAGGCCACTCCCCCTAGTAGTGCCACTCCCTGAGCCAAGCATATTTAAACCACCACACCGTCCTTCAAGGAAGGAGGCTGTGTCCCAGAGCAGGCTTTTCTTTACATTCTCCTCATTTATAGTGCTAACCCCCACTTAGCAAACGTCAGCCAAGGACCAGCCTGCACAAAGTCTCTGCGTAAAAGCATACATCCCACCTGAACAGATATGAGTCACTAGATGAAAGATGTCATCTGGGCTGTGGAGGTAAGATATGCCTGCAGGGGAGGTTCCGTGGGGCAGTAAATGGGAAACGAGTCTAATGGGAAAGAGGAGGAGAAAGCCACAGGGCATTACGTGGACATCTGTGTGGCTGACAAGGTTATCATGTTCTGGGTCTCCCCAGAAGGTAAAGCTAGTTCAACCAGCAAAAAGTGCAAGGAAGAAGGTTCCAGTTTCTCATAAAGAGAAACAAACTGTATGTATGTGTGTACGTATGTATGTATGTGTGTGTGTATATGTGCATATATACCTATATATACATATTGCACATATATACACGTATACATGTACACACAGACACACACACACGCGCGCGCGCACACACACGCACACGCACACACACACACACACACACACACACACACACACACACACACTCTCACTTGTTTTCACTCAGTCACCGGAAGCCTTACAGCAAGGCAGACTACTTCCATAAGGAAGTGAGACTTCTATCTGGTATCACTTGTCAGAGTCACTGCAGCAGGGGCAGTTAATGTATGCAGCAGCTAAGAGGCCCTTAGACACCTCAGTTCATTTGGCAGAGAGAGAAAATACATAAGTAAATTCCACACCCCCTAAGAGGGCTGCCGGAGAGATTGACAGAGTTAGCTAGGAGGCTGTTTTTAATAGCAGCCCTTTGAATAAAGAATTGTTTATCCGCTCATTCCACAAAGACCGAGCAAGCCCCCGTAGGGTGACCGAGATGCCGTAGAGCGGAGAATAATGAAAGCAATGTCTGGTTCTTCGCTTTGCCATTAAGAAATTTGAGGCTGTCAAAGATGTCTTAGCGCTGACATTTTTCTCTCTGGCAGAACCTGAGGCTGGTCCTCTGGGGGAATAATTACCGGGGAGAGCAGCAAAAGGACAAGAAGAAAGGATTTGGAAGCACAGGGGTTCAGTAATCAAACTGCTCGAGGGACTTGAGTCCTGTCAGTGGCGTCTGCCCGGGGTTTAAGGAGGAGACATGAGGTTGTGGCTGCAAGCCTCCCACTCCCTGCTTTGTAGAACAGAACCCCACAGCTCCCACAGTGGCAAGAAACAAATGGGGTGGGATTCCGAGCAAAATGGCCTGGCCCACAGCTGCTTTGACAGACAGGCCCTGGTCCAGCCTTACACAGGGTGTGAGCTGGAGCGAAGGGTTCCTGTCATCAAGCAGACCATCTTGGACAGTTAGATATCTAGAAGAATGTGTGGGAAAACAGAAGCCATGTCATGACTGGGGTCTGGGAACCATTTAGACTAGTGGTGTAGTTTTATATGAGCCCCTGGAAGATGCTCTGCTGTATGAGACACCCAGCCACCAGGGAGCAGTAGAGAGCCTGCCTCTAGAGAGAACCACTACTATGGAAGCTAATAGACCCTTTAGTGGCTCTTGAAATGTCCCTACTGCAGACCAGCCAGCTACCGATCCCAGTGTCTGAGCCATAGGGACCCCGTATGTGCTCCATGACACCCCTATGTCATAGACCAGCCGCATAGCCACACAGTATCCATGCTGGTGCCAGCCAACTGGGATGTGAGACGTGATAGGCACATGGCTCCTAGTGATCTGAGTTCATGGTCCTGGCGCTGGAATGGTCATTTACCCAACTTCCAGGAGTCCTGTGTCCACCTTCTCCTTAGAGGATTCTGCACTGAGCCTTCCTCAAACCTCACACCTTGTTTTGCTTCTGCATTCTCTGCACTTGTCTGCTCTGCTGACTTCACTGCCTCTCCAGCCTATGCTCCTCCCAGACCTCAAAGACCAAGTCTCTGTGCTGGTGGGCCTCCCCACTGTTGCCCTTAAAGCACCTCAAACTCAGCGTCCACCATCAGAACAAACTTTCAGAAGCATGTGACACGCATGTCTGGACACATGTAAGGATGCTCAGATTAAAAGCTGGGTTCCCCGTAGGAGAATATGCTGTAGAGATGGATCATGGAGTCCTGGGACAGGATTCTTAAAGCCACAGCACCACTACAGCCCCTGTGTGGGCAGTGGATTACCAGGGGCTCTTCAGGCACCCGGGTGCCCAGCTCCCTCCTGTCTTTGACTGTAGTCATTCGAGCTTCATTTGAGCCTTTTTCGCCTTTTTCACCCTGGAGAGGATGTAAGGGCACCGCTCGCATGTCTCTGACCAGCGTGTGAGATTTGCCACTGGGCTTCCTGGCTGGCACCTTGTGGGTCTGTATTGGCATCGTTGATGCACCATGGCAGCTGCACAGAAGGAAACTGGGGAAGTGAATTGACTATTTCCAAAAAATATAAATTATGAAAGTCATACTACAGCTTGGGGAAAGTCACAGGGCAGCTGCATAGTTTTCTGTCGCTACTGTTAACAAATTACCACAAGCATAGGTGGCGTAAAGTGACAGACAGAAAGTGACTCTCTCGGTGCTAGAGGTCGGAGGTCTACAGCGGGTTTTCCAGACATGACGAGGCTGTCATTTCAGAGAAGCACACATGCTTGTCCTTACCCGTGCCCCTCTCCTGTGCCTCCCCTTCCTTGGGATTTCCCTGAGCCAGCCAGACAACCCCGAGACACAGGCGCATCTCTGAAGCCCTGAGTTGGTACATCTGTGAAGACACTTCTCACACACTCCATGAATTAGGACAAGAACATCTCTGAGAAACAAGGGAAGCCATTACTGTGTGTGCCGCACCAGCCCCTTTCCAGAAGAGGGATGCTGAAAACACAGCTTCTTACAACCTGTGAAGAGGTGTCTGGACTCACTGCCGATTAACGAGATGTTTGCCCATGCTCTAGGTCTAAGGAACAAACCCTGTCACCTCCGCAGACCTCCGTGCTGGGGACCAACAGCTATTTTAGGGTGATTCAGGATACGTAGTGGAATTAAGTCAGAGGCATGCAGACCTCTTGACTGTACAGAAAGAGGTGCCACGGAGGCGATGAAGCCTCCTCGGGGTCAGTGAACATTCGTGCATGGCTCTCACCGAGACATTTCTGCTCTATCTATGAAGAAAAAGGAAGAGATGGGCTGCTCAAAACCTGTGAGAAGCCCTCCCCTGTAAAGCCCAAGGCTGCAACTTTCTCCTTTGGGAAGATGTAGACTCCAGACAATTGCCTGAGATATTCATCACCCTCCCCTGAGCTGAAAGGAAATGAAGAGTAATAATAATGACTTTTTAATTATGCCTGTGAGGTTACACAGGAAAGCACAGACAGCACAGAGCTCGTGCTTGGGAGAACTGGTCCAGTGGTTAGTGGTCCGGGTGAGTTCCATTCCTCACAGTCACCTTGGGATAGCATACTTCCTGCCAGCTGTCATTCAGCAGGGCGAGGAGGCTGGATCTTAAAGCTTCCCTCAGAGAATGGCAGGGTAGTGCTGGATAAACATCTCTGCCCACACATAAAGCTGGGTTAATATCCGGGTCTGAGGTCACACAGGTCTAATCTGCTTCTCCAGGGCCAGAAGGACTTGTGGGTTTGGAATGCTTGCACCTACTTGTTGAGATGAGACTCACAAGCCAATGTGACAGTTATTTCTACTTTATATATACCTTGTTCACATAAGCTGACAACAACTTTACGCCATTTTGATAATTTCATTCAGAAAGTTTCATGGCTGGGTAATGGTGGCACATTCTTTTAATCTCAGCACATGGAGGAGAGAGGCAGGAGGATCTCTGTGGTTTGAGGGTAGCCTGTTCTACAGGGTGAGTTCCAAAACAGCCAGAGCTACACAGAGAAACCCTGTCTTGAAAAATCATTTCACAATGAGGATTTATTTACTTGCCAACACCCAAACAGTTTTGGCTTGGAGATTTAGGGGTTAGGGGTCTTTGCTAAGCAGAACCAGGAATGAACCGGAAGCTGGTTTGCCTGCATCTGATACCCTACTAGCTGTTCCTTCCTGTTCTTTAGAAGGGACACACACACAGAGGGGAGGGTATAGCAAGCAGAATTTGCACAGTGACCGCATTTAAACAAGCAAGGCCTTGTGGGCCAGAGGGCCAGGCAGGCCTCAAGAAGGCTGTGCTGGGTAGATTAAGCTCTGGTCAATAAAGGGAGGGCTGATGGGCACCAAATGAGGGAAATACCACAGCACGGAATCATGGGGACCCTCATCTTTGTCAGAGAGAGGGGGGGACCTTGATAGAAGGAATGATGTGGAAAGATGGCACGGCCACTCCTCAGCTCTTACAATCCAGACTAGGATGCTTGCACTGTCTGTGTGGCTCCCGGTGTGTCTGGAGAGATTTGGCCTCGGAAACATGGCAGCCAGACCTGGGAGTTGGAAGGAGAAGGGTTGTAAGACATTGCACGCCTTACTGTACCAACCATCTGGGGGATGCAGGAGCTTGGTGAAGCAGCCAAGTACAAGGCTTCCCTTGAGCAGTCCCCAGAAGTGAACTGTTGCTCTTTTGAGTTGTGTTTCCTTGATAGCCCTTGAGACCAGGAGTGAAGGCTTGGGAATACAGTGTGGAGAAAGACCATGTTGGCCTCACAAGACCACCCACCCCAGCAAATCTACAACACCTTTCCCAGACCTGTCCTTCACCCAGTGCCACAGCGCCCATTCCCACCTCCAGGCGATCGCCACCGTTCCCAATCGGCACTACAGACATGTGAAATAGACTTGTGCTTCAGTCCACAAACATTACAAATGATGTGATGGCTAGGCATTGGGAATAAGGCCCAAGTCATCTTCACAGAGCTTCACGGACATGTAGGAGGCTCACTGGCGAGTGCAGTATATACAGGGGAACCTGGGGGGCACCGCTGAGCCCAACCAAGGCAATAGAGTCAGGGTAAACAAAGGCAAGGATAAGAACTTGCTGGAATGCTGAGTACTGGTCAGGCTGGAAGGGAAGCGAGTGGTTCAGAAGATGTCCAGGTGGGCCATAGTATTGGGATCGGGTACAGGACTGTGGCCATCAGGCTAGGGAATCTTTGATTCCAGTATGAAAGATGCCAGCTGAGTAGATGGTCCCTGAAGGAGCAGGAGCCACTTAGGACAGATGCTGAGGACAGGTGAGGGTAGAGCCTGTGAGGTAGGCAGGCAGGGATGGCCTAGCCTGGAGCCACTGTTTAGGACCAACTCCAAGGCTTCCCAGGGAGGGAGGCGGGCAAGGAGGCGGGCTTCCTTGCTAACCCGTCTAGCTTGTCACCCTTCCCTCACCCTAGTATCACACTTCTGGCCAAAGCCTCGTGAGGTCATCCATGAAAACAGCACCAGTTTTTATATAAAGAAGAGGAATGTAACTGCAGAGTAGCTCACACCTCCATTCCAGCACTTGGGGAGGTGGAAGCAAGAGAACTGCTATTATGTGTGGCCAGCCTGGACCCCATCAGGAGACCATATGGCAAAACCCATGACTAGGGTCTGGGGACATAGCTCGGCAGTTAGGAGTGTGTACTGCTTTTATAGAGAACCCAGTTCACAACAGCCCCAACTCCAGCTTCAGGGAGCTCTGATGCCCTGACCTCAGGGGGCACCTGCACACACATGTACACACCCACACAATACATATAATTAAAACATAGAATATATCTTTAAAAATGTTTAAAATACCTAGATAGGAAGATGAGTAATATAAAAATAAGTTCAGTTGCTGTGTGGGGTAGCTCATGCCTACAGCCTCAGAACTGGAGAAATTAGGCAAGAAGATTGGAGTTCTAGGGCCAGCCTGGGCTATGCAGTGAGACATTATACTCCCCCTCTGGAAAACTGTCTCCACTAAAGCAGCAAGAAACTTAATTGTGTGACATGGTTGTTTTGAAGCCAAGTAAGGTCACAGTGGGTGTCAGTAAAAACATACAGCCATCAGTGTAGGCCACTTGCTCAAACTGACCAGGTTTATAACACAGGAGGCCAGCCTTGCCCCCAGGGCTAAAGTGTGTCTGTTCAGCAGAGTCCCGTGCCTTTGGTAGCATTCACAGCCACAGGGTCTGTGTGTTCCGGTGTTCCCTCTGGTGGCCCATCGGCTTCCTCGGGCAGCTGTGGGGCTTGCCCATCCTCCGTGCACACATGCACACATCTCAGCCCATGGTTTCACTTCCGCTGCCGAGCTGTCTGCCATTGTGTCCTTCTGCAATCCATATCCTTCCTCATTCCATGTTCATTGTCTCACCATCCTATCTGTGACAGATGCTTTCTGCAGGATTCCGTGTTCACTCTGTGTTGTCCCCCACCACCCGCCCCCAAAGTTCAAGAGCCTAGGTTTGGAAGACCCTGTCTTGTGATATAGCATCCCATCCCTAACAGCCACTGAACTCTGCTTCTGTCGTCCATAGCTGCTGACGTTTTGGGTTTGGTTTTTAATCTGCATCCACAGTTCACACTGACACGCTGGCTGCAAGCTCAGTTAACATTCACAACTAGAGAGCGTATTGGCTGAAGGCTCCCTTTCCTAATACCCTGGTAAATTTCCTTTTGCCCAGGGACTTTGCTTATGTGGCAAGAGACAAAGACACGAGAATTCTGAAATGCCATGTGTTTCGATGTGACACACCAGCAAAAGCCATTGCCACAAGTCTCCACGAAATCTGTTCCAAGGTAGGATGGATCGGGGCCCGGACAGAGTCTACCTCCCTGTTCCCTCTTACCGCCTGAGCAGATAGGACAGTCAGGAAGGCAGGAGTGCTGCCTGAGAAACCTAACTCAGGGGAAAGCAGGCAGGTGGTGCTCGCCCGTGTCATTAACATGTAGTGGTCCTTCAAGGTCTAGGGCATCGGTAACAGATCCATCAGGGTAACCCACTTACATCCTCGGATGCCCGAGATCCTCACAAGATGGTGGGGTATTTGTGGGTAACTGATGCTTTCTTCCTATGTATGCCAGGTCACCTCTAAGTTGCCTACCTGGAGAAATGATTTTCCAGCCTTGCAATAAAAATCTTGGGCTGGGATTGAAAGTGAGTTACTTATAAGACAGCTGGTGACCAGGCTTCCTTCCATTCCCAAATCCACACCGTTCTATAACTCTCTTGTTGAGAACCAAAGCAAACATACACTAAAGAGTGTGATGCCTACACACAGTGACCGCTAGTGTCCCTCATGGAAGGGAGACTGCCTGGGAGACTCGGAGAATATGGATGTTAGCGACTGACATTTCTGAGCCCTCTGGATTCATTTAATACTCATTTAGTCCACACAACTGCTCTTTGACATGAATTCAGGGAAAGGAATGAGACCCAGAAGGGAAGCTCACTTATGCAAGGTCACAGCTGATGAGGGCAGTGCTGGGATTCGAACCATGCTCTGTCTCCAGATCTCTGACAAGGGTATCAAAAGTCAGCGTGGGCCAGCAGCAGGAAAGTTAATCTCTGCTCCCTGAGCACAGGGGACCTGAACGTCCACAAGGCGAATGCTGGGTTTTGAGCAGAGGGGAGAACCAGCAGACGGAAGAAGGGAGCTCTAAGCACTTAAGAGAACAGCTGCTCTACGGAGATGCTCTTATTCCTGGGAAGGAAGGTGTCTGAAGTGAAAGTAATGCAGAGACTGGCAGGGAAAGAAGGCAGGAAGCGACACTAGTTTAAATCCCAGTGGAGTGGGCTTTACTGTCAGGGCTGGCCGGTGACACGGGGTCTATAACCGTGTACCCAAGCTGCACTTTCATTTGATGTCTAGATTATGGCTGAACGGAAGAATGCCAAAGCCCTGGCCTGCAGCTCCTTACAGGAGAGGACCAATATGAGTCTCGATGTCCCTTTGCAAGGTATGTCTGTGGCCACTACAACTTCAACTGTGACTAACTCCAACTCCTCCTCCTCCCCCCTCCTCCCTCCTCCTTCTCTTCCTCCCCCTTCCCTTCCCCCTCCTCCTTCTCTTCCTTAACTTCCCCCTCCCCCCTCTCTCCCCCCCTTACTCCTCCCCCCCTTACTCCTCCCCTTCTTCTCTCTTCTCCTTCCCCTCCTCCTCCCCTTCCCCCTCTTCCTCTTCCTCCTCACCCTCCTCCTCTGCAGCTGTGGCCAGCCTGGCAAAACAGCAGCGTTGTGAGGCTTCTCAAGGGCTGGAGAGATGGCATGAGTTACTCTTACAGAATACCCAGGTTCCACCCCCATGACTACTCCTGGAACTCTGTATGTAGGGCATCTATTACCCTCTTCTGGCTTCCCCAGTCACCATGTGCCCGTGGTACACATATGCAAATTAGCAAACGCTTCATACATATTAAATATGTGTGCCTTAAAACTGGGCACAGTGGCCCCCAACCTAGAATTCGATCTCTAGAACTTGGGAGGTAGAAGCAAAACAGGAGCCAGCCTGGGTGCTGTGTGCCTGGGTGGTGGAGGGGAAGCTGAGTGGGTGCTCCAGGCCCTCCAAAGGACAGCGTCACTTTGTCAGTAGTATTAAACACAAAGGGCACTTGTTTTGTGTTTCCGTTGAACAATTAAAGACTATTGTCAGTGGAGTTTTTTGTTTTGTTTTTGCTTTTTTAACTCATGTATAGCCCTGGGGTAAGGACTCATGAGTTTAAAAATATGTAGGTTCATAGCCAGGGGACTACATTATTTCCCACGTGTTTTCGATTGTACCCTTTGTGATTAATCTTTCTTTGGGCACCAGACACACCTAATACACAGAGCACAAAAAGCTATTTCTTAGCACACGAAAGACTTCCATAGCTGATCTTTGCCTTCCAAAGCATTTCACTGTGAAAGAGAGGTCTGTAGGGTTTAGACTGATAAGACCCCTCCGTCTGGGTGGCCATCTGGGAGTGCCGACGCCAAGAGCACTGCTGGTTTTCACTGTCTCCTGAACTACTGAGAAACACGCTGTTTTTGTTCCCTGTAGTAGATTTTCCAACACCAAAGACGGAGCTGGTGCAGAAGTTCCACGTGCAGTACCTGGGCATGTTACCTGTAGACCGACCTGTCGGTAGGTAAAACTTTGCAAGCCTCCCAAGTATGAGAGCCATTTGTTCCCCATGTGGGCGAGGCCACTGTGTCAGTCCTCTCTGCATCTTTGATCCATGCTTCTGTGGTATCACCATCTGGACACTGTCCTGATCACATGACCAGGGGAAGAAAAGCTAGCCTGATTGGACATGTGACCCAGGACACAGGGACTCTAAGGGGACCTCTTTGAATTTCCTGTTCTCCCAGCATTCGAGAGCTGAGCAGCCCAGGACTGCAGGGTGCCCTCTGTTCTCCAGTGAGCTTCCAGCTTTGGGGCAGGCTCCTGCCTCCGTTCTTAACAACTAAGGACAGGAAGGAAACTGATGGAGCCACTGTCTGTACTCTAGAACAGAGGTGGAATCTCCAGGGTTCAGGTCCCATCCCAGTGGCAGACACTGACTGGCTCCATTTACTCAAGCTCACAAGGGCCTGGAGCTGTAGTGTCTGCCTGTCTGGAAGAGGCCATGGAGAAATCAGAGCCCCTTGCTCCACTGGGCACAGGGCAAAAGGATCTCTGGGAAGCAGCCCAGCAGTTCCTCAAAGGGTTAAAGGTTGCAACCTTTGACCCAGCAGTTCTGCCGCTATACAGAACCCACGAAAGTAGAAGCATCATCCCCCCAAAACTACAAAAACATTCATAGTAACATTATACATGACAGACTGGAAAGTAAAGGCACTCCCAGTGCCCATTGCCTGACTAATGGACAAACGAATTAATACTTTCTGAGAATGGAATTTCATATGACAAGGGAAAAAAGTTAAAAATTACTGAAACATGCCAGAGCATGCATGACCCTTGAAAACACTGAGATAAATAAGTCACCCTTAAAATAAAGTCCTTTGTCGGAGATTCTCTACATGAATGCTAAAAATAGGTATGCCCCTAGACATAGTAAGGGTTGCTTTGAGGTTAGGCTGTGGGGAACATGGAGAGTGGTCTCTAAAAGTTACAGGGCTAATGAAAATCTTCTAAAGTTGATCTGGTAACTACCAGTCGTTACTGAAAACGACTGGGTGAGATACATACTTTAAAAAGAGTGAATTCCGTGTGAGTTACATCACAAGTCACTTGTTATTTCTAGGCAAGATAGCTAAGTGGGTAAAGGAGCTTTCGGCCAAGCTCGCCAGCATGAGTTCAACCCTCAGACCCCAAATAGTAGAAGGAGAGAACTGACTCTCAAAAGTTTTCCTCTGACATACACACACATGCAATGTCATGTAAACTCACACACACACACACACACACACACACACACACACACACACACACCACACTTACCACAATAAACAGATTTAATTTATTTAAACTTGTTTGTTCTACAACTAGCAAAGGAGTCCACTGGGCAGCATGTAGTGTGTCTGTAAAGGGGCCACCAACCTCGGCCTGGCAAAATGTCAAATGTGATGGAGGAGGATTTGGCACTCAGGAAGATGCTGGCTTCTGTTGGCTCTCCATCCCCAGGCGCTCAAAGGCAACACCCTGTAGCGGGGGAATCTTTGGGGCAGGGTTAGGTTGAGGTACCATGGTCTCACAGACAGGACCCACTGGAACACTGCCATGTGCATGCCCCGCCCCCCCATGTGTATGCACATCCATCCGCACGCACTGGATCCCTGGAGATGCCCAGGAGTCTCTATTAGAAACACTGGCTTCTTTCTTCTGAGCACACAAGAATAGCGATAAGGCAGCCCGATACCAGGGACAGCCTGCATGTGGCTGCGGCCGAGCAACTGGACCCATATTAGAGTGGATTTTCAATCATCCTTTCTGTCTGTAGGCATGGACACCCTGAACAGTGCCATAGAGAATCTTATGACGTCATCCAGCAAGGAGGACTGGCCTTCGGTGAACATGAACGTGGCCGATGCCACTGTGACAGTCATCAATGAAAAGGTGGGGACCTGGAGAAGGGACAGGCTACAGGGAGGTTTAGGGTACAGCGCCCTTTCCTAAGACTCAGAAACTGAGTCAAAGCTAGGCTTCTTGGGGTTTGTACTGCCATGTAATTAAAGTGGCCTGTGTTTATAGAAGATTCGGGGCTTTGTCTGCATCTAATGGTGCCTTCCTCAGGACCGGATCCTTCCATCCTGATACCCCGATCCTGTCTTCCTCATTTGCTTCAGAGGTTGACTCCGCTTGAGGAGATCATGTAGCACTAGATACGGCTTACCTTAGATCTTGGTTTTGTTATTAGGGTCCAGTGTGGATTGGTCCACGCTGTCCAGGGTTGGGTGCAAATGCTGCTTCTGGTAGGGAAGCCCAGTGACTTCTAAGTTATGGGGAAGAGGTCATTGGTCATCCTGACAGGCCAGCATTAGCATCAACTCAGACTATCCCATCGTGGTGACTGAACAAATTCACTTCTCTAAGCTCATATTGGAGGCCCAGGACCAAGGTTTAAATCCAAGCAGTCTGACTCCAGCCTACTTTACAGAGATCACGAAGCGCTATGGAAAGACCTCAGGTCATTAGCATCCCCCAGCTTCTGCCCCTTCACCCTGTAGCAGTGGGCAGAATTCTCCCCAGCCTGCCTGCCTCTCTGCTCGAGCTGGGTGGTATCCACTCCTACAGCACGATGCTGGGCCCTTTCCCACTGCAGTGTCCTGGCTAGTGCTTCCCACCCTCTTCCTCCCCCTCCTCTATCTCCCTCCCTACTGCTCCCTCCTCCCTCCACTCACCCCTTTGTCCCATCGCCCAAATTCCTAGTCCTGCATTTCTTCCCCAAACCTCCTGACTTCTCCAACCAGAGCAGTCTGCCTATGAAATGTGTCTCATTCCTGAATACTTAACAAGTCAGGGTGTTAGGATTTGAAAGCCGGTACTCTGGCTCTGCGTGCCAACTCACAAATTGCCGGTGGCTGCCGCAGTGGGTGTCAGCTATGAAATGAATTCCACACACATCTTCATCCCGCCCTGTGTGGAGAAGTAGGAGGCGTGGAGATTGGGCAAATGTTTCGATTAGGCAGCATCTTGTCGTCCACGGTGTTAGACGTAATTTGGTGCACCGTTTCGCTTGAGTAAAAAAAACTATGGAGAGAGACTTGAGAATCTTTTTCTCCTGGGCCCTCAAGGTTCACCTGAACAAAGAGGCCTTGAGCCACTGGGTGACCTGCAGTGGGCCATTTGTGGAAGTCTATGACAGCAAGCGTTCGTTCCGTTGCCCCAGGATGTGAGGATGTGGGATTGGCTGGAGAGAATGGACACACATCCCAGTTCCCAGCAGCAGGGTCATTCACAGTGAGATCAGACACCAGGACACACCCATGGCAGTGGTGGCCTCACGGGTCGCTTAAGCCAAGATCTGCCTTTCTGCCGAGATGGAGGTCCTGCTGGGCTGGGTTCTACAGGGTGTCTAGGGTGTGAAGTTTTTGCTGACAGCTGCCTGGCTTCCCAGAGAGCATGGGTGCGCTGACCGATGTCTCTCACAGAATGAAGAGGAGATCTTGGTGGAATGTCGGGTGCGCTTTCTGTCCTTCATGGGCGTTGGGAAGGACGTCCATACGTTTGCCTTCATCATGGACACTGGGAACCAGCGCTTTGAGTGCCACGTGTTCTGGTGTGAGCCTAATGCAGCCAATGTGTCGGAAGCTGTCCAGGCTGCCTGCATGGTGAGTGAGCCCGTCCCGTGTGTGCAAACCCACCCGCCCCGCCACCTGCATGGTGAGTGAGCCTGTCCCGTGTGTACAGACCCACCCTGCCCCGCCGCCTGCATGGTGAGTGACCCATCCCGTGTGTACAGACGCACCCGCCCCGCCTCTTCTACACGCTGTAAATCAGAGCAGAAGCCCTTACTTAAGAGGATAAAGTGTAACTCCTAAAACCCTGGACTTTATAGCACTCTCATTTTTGTGGGTAGAGTTCCTTATGACCAGCAGAGCACATCTCAGGAGACAGGGCCCTGTAAAGAGCCAATAAGATTTAAGGGTCACCTATTCTGCACTTCAAATTAATTTTAGTACATGACCAAGAAGTGCTGGTCATGTGTGCTATCAAAGCCTACCTTCAACTCAGGCTTAAAAAAATAGTAATTAACAAGTCGATTTTATTTCCCGTGGTTGTTTTCAGCACATTGATAGTATTTATGATTTACCTCTTAATCTGTACAGCAACCCTATCCAGTAGTTGGGGTTTTTGTTGGTTTGTGAGGTAAGAGACTGGACACATCATCAGTAAGTGGCAAACGGGGTGAACCCCACGCTGCTGGGCTGGGTGCTTTACAGTGAATCTGATTCGAGACAAAGACGTCTCTTCATTGAGCAGATGTGCTCTGGGTACTGTTCATAGCACCCACTGAACACCTTAATGGTCAGAGCAAAGGCAGGCACCAGAGCCAGAGCCCAGGGTACCATCCAGCGACAGTGGTGTGGGTCAGTGGAGCTGGCGGGAGCGACAGTGTCTTGCTTTTGGAGCTTTTGGGGCTCAGGTTTGGTGTTTTGAGATAAAGTCTCACGGTAGCCCAGGCTGGCCTGGAACTCACTGTCTAGGTTCGACTGGCTTCAAACGCAGCAGTCCCATGCCTCAGCCTTCCAAGCAATGGGGCTATAAGCAAGTGCCCATATTTGGGTTTTAAAACTGTAGGCCTTTGAAAGGGACGAACATCTTTCTGCTGACCTTTCCTAGTGAGGGTGGGTGAAATAATGGCTTGAGGTGTAGAGTGAAGAGACAAGGTTTGTCAGCAGGAGGCAGTGAGCTGATGGGGTACCTCCTAACATGGGGTGGCAGAGTCCCCTCTGCTGTGCCCATGGGCTGCACAGACCCTAGAAAGCCCAAGTGTGACCCCTGAATTCAGGAGCTCAGATACAGTGGGAGAGACTGACTTGAACTCCAGAAATCCCACAGTAGTGTGGAAAGAGCTATAAACGGAAGGAGGAGACTGCGCTAGACAGAGACGGGATTAGACAAGGAGAGAAGCGCTCTGAAAGTGAGCACAAAAGAAGTCTGTCAAGGGGTTGTCTAAGGTACGACACTGGCTTGGCTACTTTAGGATGGGGCCAATCTGCACGCTTTAAGGGAATCCACATAGATCGAAATGACATTTATGTGAATGACAGACCACACATGAGACAATGTGGTTTCATGAGAGTATAGTGGCTTTGAAAAGTATCTACTGCCAGAGTGTGTTTGAGTTTTGTGTGTGTGTGTGTGTGTGTGTGTGTGTGCATTTGTTGTTTTTTATGTCTTTGCAATCTTCCAGTCCTTTCTGTAAAGGTTTGCCCCACCCTGGCAGACCCTCTCCACAAAGCCTTCCCTCCTCTTACCTCTACTGCTGGCCTCCACTGCACCCCCTGCTTCCCTCTTATCTCCCCTCCCCTCGCTGTTTTCTTGGTGTCTTTTCCTTCTCAACAGACCCTGGGCTCACTTCTCCTTGCATAGTCCAAAGAATCACAAATCATACCAAAGCCAGTCGCCCTACCACCACCAGAATGAGTTCTGAATCCAGACACGAAAGCGACATCTGGTGTCGTTTTGTACGTTTCGTACATTCTGGCTGCTTTTCCTAAATCCCTGACTTAGTTATCGTTGCCTTCCCAGAGGGAAGGACATTTGTGGCCATTTGTTTCCTCAGAAGTAGACAGTCAATCTGGTATTTAAAGGCATTCATCGTGGCACCAATTCTCAAGCAGACAAGGAAGGAAGGGGGATTCATGATTTTTAATTTAAGTGTTGGCAAAAGGTCAAAATGCTTATTTTAAAATGTTTACATGTGGGCGTGGGAGTGGAGGGAGGGCAGAGATAAACGGAATAGGGAAAGAGCAGATTGGCTTTCGGGTGTCTGTTGAGGCCAGTGAGATGGCTCGGCAGGTAAAGGCACTCGTCACCAAACCTGATGAGCTCATTTTGAGTCCTGGAACCTTTTAGAAAAGACCCAAGTCCTATAAGTTGTTCCCTGACTTTCATATGTGTTCTGTGACACAAGGTATACATACACACACACACACACACACACACACACACACACACACCCCATACTCAGACACACACACACCATACTCAGACACACACATACACACACATATACATTCACTCACACCATATACACACATACATATATATACACATACATATACATACACTCACACATACACACACACTCCTTTTTTCATCTCTAATACACTATAGACCTGAGGGGGAAGAGAGGGGAAGAAGAGAGACCTGGAGTTCACACCCCATCTGTTTCCCACTCACTGGTTCATGGCTAGAGGGATATTTTCTCTAAGTGCTGTGGATCTGGGATTCTAAGTCTGGATGTCAAGGAGCAGGCCTGAGGGAAGGGGGGCAAGGGGGGAGAGCTGGAGAGAGGGGAAGGGGAGGAAAGCAGTGGAGAGGGGAAGGGGAAAAGAGCAGGGGAGGGGAGGAGGAGAAAGGGGAAGGGAAGAGGTGCAGGGGAGGGGAACAGGGGGAGCAGGGGAGAGAAGCAGGGGGGAGCTGGGAGAGGGGCAGGGTGGAGGAGCAGGGGGGAGCCAGGGAGGGAAGCTGAGGTGAACCTGGGAATCAGGTGTAGACCGGTTAGGAAGGAGGGAGGTGGGAGGAAGGGCTGCAGGAGATCAACAAGAGCTGTTTCAGTGGAGCAAAAGCCTAGGTATTTTACAAAGTTGAAATGCAGCATAACAGATGGTTCGGGCCTAAAATGGCTGGCTTTCGCTCTTAATTATACGTTTTAAATGCTAATGACAGTTAGCTAATTAGTTTTACCAGCGGCTACAGTTTTGTTTTTTCCAAACTCCAGGATTCATTTTTCTGCTTGGAAACATTTTTTTTAATAATAAAAAAATGTTATTAATGCGAGCAGCTGGAGTAGCTCCAGCAGTGTGGTACGAGGAGACTCTCGGGTGCAGTCAGACTCCCACCGCACTCTGAGTGCAGCCCTCCCAGTGCAGCACGCCCTCCTTCATGCAGAGCCACCCTCCATCCCGAGCACGCGTACATGGACTCCCAGTCTGAGGTACAGCAGTACACACTCCTGGGAACTTGCTTTTAAGGCGTAATTTGCAGCTGTGTCGTATAGACCCGAGTGAAGACACTTTAGTGAAATTTAAAATCAGAGGGGGATTCTTTATGAACTTCATCAGTTATGTGTAATTTTGATTCACTCCATACACACAGAACCACTCTTTGAAATTTCAAGTCTAGGGTTCAATGTCACCACACCTGCGTGATAATAAATTTATACTCTAGAAGTGTGTGCTTGGTGATATAGCCTTAGCAAGGTCCCTGTACAGGCAGACGTGGGAAGCCATCTTTCCTTATTGGGTGAAGGAGCCAGTTATCTGGGGATACGGGAGGTCATGGAAACCAAATGTCCATCTTTCATGGGCTGTTTGTGCGCTTGAGGGAGGAGCAGGTGTAAGGAGCCTGGTGACATTTAACTGACTTTGGAAAATGAGCTCTCGGTTGGTTCGTTTTAGATCAGAAGGAAATAAAAAAACTCGTTCTTTTCATCTAACTTTGAAGAACTACTTAAAATAAGTGGGCTACTTATTTTAGTATATTTTTATGTATCTTAATGTATATTTAATGTGTGTGTATTGTATGTATGTATGTGTGTATGTGTATATGTATGTGTATATATATATGTATGTGTTTGTATTTATGTGTATGTATGTTTATATGTGTATGTATGTTTGTGTGTGTGTGTGTGTGTGTGTGTGTGTGTGTGTGTGTGTGTGTGTGTGTACATGGCATGTGCACGGTCTCCACACATGGAGATCCGTGAACAAACAGCTCTGGGAAGTCCTGTCCCTCTGCTGTGGGTTCCTGGGGTCAAACTCGAGTTGATGGGTTTCAACGCCAAATGCCTTTACCTGCTGAGCCGTCTCACCAGGCCTATGTCACTGTTTTTGTGCAGGCTAGATGTGCCCGTGTTGCCAGTGCCCATGAAGATTTTTTTAAAATCTGTTAGAGTTCACACCTGACCATAAAAATAGACACTGAACTCTCAATGCAACATTTTCTACTGAAGTAGGAAAGGTGGACTAAGAGGTGTTGCCAGGCCTGCCTCGGGCTTTATACAGTGTGCTTTATAATTCTCATCCACCGTTTAGTCCGTGAAGCGGAGGGTGGAAGAGCTCGCACCTGTAGTACGTGTCTGGTGAAAACTTCAGTTAGCGCTCCTGTGTACTAGCGCTTTTCATGTGGTGAACCCTGAGTGGGAAGAGCAAAACGTCCCACACTGAAGAGGAAAGGAGTCTGGACTGTGATGTGCTCTGTGCACATACGGTGGCTGGAATCAGTCTTCCCCCACACGGTGTAATGGTAGTTTTGGTGTATGTGTGGAGGTGGGGCTGTCATAGTAGTAGTAGTGGAGATGAAAATAGTAGCCATAGTAACAGTGGTGGTGCTGGTGGTGATGATGGTGCTGGTGGTGACGGTGGTGGTAATGGTGTTGGTTGTGGTGGTGGTGGTGGTGGTGGTGGTGGTGGTGATGATAAACTGGTAGTAAGTGGTGGTGGTGTTAGGTGCTGGTGCTGGTGGCGGTGGTGAACTAGGCCATTAACTTTTGAGCGTCAACATGTTGGTAGTGAATCACAAGCACAACCACCAAGAAGAAACATCACCTAAATTGCCGCTTGCCTCTTCCCTTCCAGCTGCGATATCAGAAGTGCTTGGTAGCCAGGCCACCTTCACAGAAAGTCCGCCCCCCACCCCCGCCAGCCGATTCAGTGACCCGGAGAGTCACGACCAATGTGAAGCGAGGGGTCTTATCTCTCATTGACACTTTGAAACAGAAGCGGCCTGTCACAGAGACACCCTAGCAGCCCGGGACGCGGGGAGTCTGTCACTGTTTCCTGAGGATCGAGTAGCTACACTAAAGAAGCCCACGCCTGGCCTTCCACTCAGTTGCTGATGCTTTGTCTCCAGAGAATTTATCTTTAACCAGACAGTGTTAGACAAGCATGTGACCTCGTCTTGCCGCCATCATGTGATATGAAAAGAAGCATGATTTTTTTTCCTGTAAGTTACATCATGAGCAGTGGAAGGTTTTCTTCTCGTTGTAAATATTGTGAACAGGACTTCCAGCGCACACACCGAAGAATGCGGCCACACCCTTCCTAGACAACTAACACGTGTCCTTGGATGAACGGTGCCCAAGTTTGTTTTGCTGTCCTCTTGACTGGATCTGTCACAAGCCACCTTGGGGTCCCTCGGCACTTTGCCCCGATTTCAGCTTTTAAGACATTTGGATCCTGAGTAACAGATACCATTGAATTGCTGTAAAAGTAGGGTGATGAGCTCGGGTTTCAGTCTTTCCTAACAGCGAGCCTGTTGGACAAAACTCGCAGCTGGCGTTGGTACAGACACCAGCCACCCGTTTTCCTCGGCGAGCTCTCTGACGCGTGGACACCGGCTCACGTCTACAGCTGTTTGGGGTGCTGGGCAAAGGAGAACTTTAAAATTGATAGAAAACTAAAATTGAGGAATTAAAATCAAGCAAAAAAAAATAGCCTTTCTTTTCAGATGGTTCTTTTCAGGTGGTTTTCAGACTGGTTATTTTAAAAAAAGAGATTAACAGAGTCACGATGCATTCGGGATGGAACGTATTTCAAACTTCTGCCTTACATTGTACAATGCAGCTAGAGAATTAAAGTGTACTATGCCATTCTCTCTACCCACACCTGAAAAGTGAAATATTCCTACAGTTTCCACCCCTAGTTTGATACCGAGCTAATATGCAATTTAGAGCTGAGGAAATGTTCTTTATGTCTCTGTCGCACACTAGATTATTTTCCACCTGCACTGCGTGGTTCTTGTTAGTTCTCTTCCTGGAGACAAGTGTGTGCTCCTGGAATCCCCTCGCTGCCCCAACCTCCCTCTGTGCTCCTATGTCCAGGAAGCTGTCTGTCCATCATATACTGTCCATGGCAACGAGTTTTAAGTTGTCATTCTCCTGAATTTACGTGTTTAATGTTAGAAATGTGTTAAGACCTGACTAGAAGATGTGTTTTTAAACTTCTGTTTTCCCATTTTACTTTCAAAGATTTAATTTTTTTTCCTATCAGAGCAAAATATACTCAGAAATGATGGGTTTCCTGACAGTGTCTCCCATGTATCAGTTTCCTGCCTCTTTTTTATGTAGCTAAGGAACCTAACCGTAAGCACATACAACTTTAGACTCTCTTGGCCTTGTTGTTTAAAAGGTCATCTTACTTGTGTTGTTTATGTTTAATGTCAGAACCAATATCCAGTTATAAAATAGTGCTTTTTTTTTTAACCTTGCTCTGTACCTGTCAGAACAGTCTGCACAGTGTGATCACGTTTGAGCCTTACATGGTAGGAAAGGCACTAAACAAACTGAAGGAATGAGAACACAGGGCACCAAAAGCTAAAGAAGTGGCTTAGGATGCCACCGAAGTCCATGAGAGCCGGGATCACGACCCACATCTCGAAACTTTTACCACATTTTATCTCCTCCCTGCAATCAGGAGGACCCTTCACAAATGGCTCTGGGGCCATGCAGAGAACAGAAGTACAGTCAGGCGACCTCAGAGTTCCCGAGTGAATTAGGAAAGTGTCCACTTTATCTACCCAGCGGCACTTACTGTAAGACCATTGTCTTTTCTCGGTCCAGGACTGTGTTCCTCAAATGTGTCACAGAGGAAGAATATCTGTCCTCAGCAGCCTGGTCCCATCTCAGACTTCCCCGAGATCATTACCTGTGGTAGGAACATTCCCACCTGTGGCCCTCACCAGTGCAGATTGTGGTGGGGTGACAGGCGGTGGGAGGTGGAGAAGCTGGATTGTCCACCGGCGTCCTGACTTTACAGGAAAAGCAATGTTGCTTGAGAAGGGGTTATGCTTGGTGCCGGCTTGCACGCTAGCTGAAGTAACGGGTGCCATCTGAGACTTTCTGCATACCGGAAACCTTACTGTGCCAGAGAAAAACCGTTTAGAATCCGTCCTCGTGGTCTCTTACTTTGATCTGTTTCTTCTCCACAGCAGAAGGTTTTAGAGCACGCAGCTTCAAAACTCTGAAGAGTCCACGTTTCTATAGGCGGTCTCACCCAAACCCCTTTGGTTTTTTTTTTTAAGAAATGTCTGTTTGTTTTCAGGATCAAGAAGACTGAGCTAGCTTTAAAGAGCAAACCGATTTATATATGCAATTTTAAGATGCAGTTAAGATGAATGATAGCCTTTTGCAAGTGAAATGCTTTTACTGCACATTTTCTGTTTTGGGAATAGCTTTGTGTTCTAAGTGCAGGTTGATTTTTTTTTTTGTAAAATTATGTTAAACAATATGTTCAGATCCTTTCTGCCATGGCCAAAAAAGTATGTATGGAAGTGTGTTTGTATCCGTCTGTGAGAGGAGGCCGATGTTTTACCTGAGGTCTTTGTGATACTTCGGTTATCTATGCATTCTTTCTCTGTGATTCGGTAAACAGGCGGCCATGTTCACAATGCCTTGTGTGTCTTATCTTTTTCTTTTTTTAAATTAACCTGTTAAATACAGCTTGAAATATTTTTATTTTATTTATTCTGTTTTTACTGAAATATACTGCATTCCTGTGTTACTGTACTATCTTTGCTGGGTATGATGTCTGTGTATCCAGGTCTCACTTAAGTAACCCAGTGAACTCTACGTCATCTAGAAAGTGGTTCTGTAACGATTGGCAGTCACATGGTTCTGTAACAGTTGGCAGTCACATCTCTGTTGGAATATGTAGGAAAGAAGTTAACCCTTAAAGTTCTTTTTATTTTTTACAAGCAGCTAGACAGATGTGCCCTCACCACCTATCCGCATGCTCCTTGGAAGCGTTGAGGGGGCAGCCGACATGCCGTCTGGCAGAGAACTTTACTTTGTAGACAAAGGCACTGTGGGGCATCATTTTTATACCCTTCTCAACACGCGTGATTTCATCCAAAATACACACACAGAGCCACACGCCTTTGTTTCCACCTGGATTTAAGGCCACCCCTAGCCAATTAGAGCCACTGTTTTGTCTGTCTGTCTGTCCTACTGCATGAAGGGACATTAGACCCATTTCCATTAAAGCAAATTCTTGGTGATAACTGTTGGCAGTGCTACTTTTATTGTTTTAATCCACATTAGGGGTTTAAGAAGGACACATAACAAACTATTCAAAACTGGACCTCTTAACTTGTAGCCCCAAACTCCCCTTAATGTGTGGTATATTCAATTTGTGAGCATTTCAACACAAGACTTCAGAAGCCACATGTCTCCCTGACATTAGCACAATTTAATGAAACTGAAAGCTCTCTAGTCGGCCCGGTTTAACCTAATATCTGACGTGTTTATAGCCAGTAAGAGAGTAATTGGGCTTGTTTCGGCATACTGGTGGTATGGCCCAGTGGTATAGCTCTTACACCACCTGTGCAGGGATCGGAGTTTAGCCCCTGGAGAGGACAGGAGGAGAGGTTGGCACTTCAAGGCTGTGAAGACATCTCCAGGCGGCCACATCGGCCGCTTCCTCCTGAGAGGACATCTCATTTCTTTGCGTTGCCGTTTGCTGTGGACCACGTTTACACGTTTACATGTAAAATGTCGTGGGAATAAATGTAGCTGCATAAAAGCATTCTCGTTGATCTGATAGCCAGGCCACATATATAAGAAACACATACAAATTTAGTGTCTCTTCGGTAATTTTATTTTTTGTATTCTTACTTCAAATTAAACTTTTTTTTTAAAAATCACTTTAGTAATGTAAGGTACTGCTTTCATTAGAGTTTATGGTCTCCCATTTGTTAAAAATTAGGATGTAGTTATTTTTATACTTTATGTCAGTAAAGTGAGGTGGCATTCTGAACACAGAAACCCGTCTTATCGGCAGCTGGAATTTTTTGCTAAGCAACTTTTAGGGTTAAGGTATTTCAACACACACACATGCATGCACACACACAAAGTCTGCCTTTCATTCTTAGAAGACTGAGGAGCAGAGATGGGAGCCCTTAAATCCAAAATGAAAGTCAATCACTAGACGGTCAATTGGGTCTGTTTTAACTCTGACATTCAGGGGACAAATAATTAAAAATGTGTACCCAAGTTTTGTTCATTTGCTGTGTTGGGTTGTCTGGTCTTTGAGATGGGTCTCATAATATAACCCAGATTGGCCTTGAACTGATGGCAATCCTCCTGCCCCAGCCTCCTGGGATTATAATGTGTGCCCCCCACCCCCCACCTTCTCTTACGCTATTAAAGACAACTCTCAATGGACAACATTTCATCCTGCTTTTGGGGTTTATACTGGTAAATAGTTTCAGGTAAAAAAACACGAATTTATTTGGGCAAGACTCTGGGTTCAACCCCCAGCACCACAAAGTAAATAAAACTATGAGTAGTTACTGCAGCATTTGAATGCTATCATTTGATGATTTCTTTTATTTTGCCAACACTTTAAGAAGATCAAGAAGTTGAAATGCCAGTTAAAACAGTGTGGTCAGCGGTCTTCACTAGAGTTCTCTTAGGTTGCTTTTATCCTGTTTTTCTTCTTACTTTATCAGGAAATTATTGATCCTGTCCTCCCTAGAAGAGTCCTAAAGAAGAGCAGAGTCTCCATGAATGTGCAAAGAGAAGACTGATTTAGTGCAACATACATAGTAGGAGATACCCAAGTGGTGACAGGAACCATGTGCTGCTAGAGATTAGAAAATACCCTGAACCTCTTCGGAGCAAAGAGTTAGCCCAGAAAGTAGAATGAGAGTGAAGGTTTTTGGCCTGAGCTCCCATGGGATGAAATGGCAGCTCCTCTCTGAACAGTAGTAGGTTAGGCTGCACCCCAAGACACACCCTTTAAAGAGATTCGAGGTTCGTGTCTTGGGAAGGAGCAGTGCGGGCTTGTGGTTTAGAAAGCTGGGGATGGGAAGTAGTACCCGGAACACGCTGAGCAGGGGCCCAGTCAGGATCCTACTGTGCAGCTCTTGGCTAGACGAACTGGGAACCCTTGTGTCTGCCTCCTACGTCCTGTGCTTTTCAAGAATCAACTAGCAAAAACGCCCCAGAATATAAACATAAACCTCTTGAAGTACAAAACTCATTTTCTTCACTCAGATTTTAATGAAAATATAAATCGTTAGCTAAAATAAAACTACTATGAAAACCAAACCCATCAAGCCTCTGTCCTTCCCACCTCAAGTGAGACAAAAAGGCCCCCCGGAGCTGAGGCCGACTCCGGTCTACTGCAGTCCTGCTACCTGAATGGGGCGTTTAGAACTCAGAAATCTATGCAGTTGGATAAGAGCTTTACATTCAAACTCTAAATGTGTCTGGATTTAAAAAAAAAAAAGAATTGTAATCATAACTTTATTTAATGTCAAACAATTTCTGTTGCCATGATGAAAAAAAATCGGACCCAGAAATGATAATCATGTCAGTATTACTAGGCAATGGTGAGTATCACTAAGAGTAGTTGACGTTTGATGTAATTAGCACAGTGCTACAGTATATTCTAATAATGTACCAGAAATGAGTCACCAAGGTCAGATCCCTGTGTGCCACTGGAATGACCTGTGTGGGATTCGGCTGTGCCACCTGATCTCAGCACAGAGTCAGAAACCTGAGTTCCTTAAATGATATGTCACTTCTATTCTACAGCTCAGAATCCTTAGGTGGGAACGTGCTCCCTGTCCCTTCTCCAACAAAATTTGGCATAAACAGAAGGGAGGGATTGTCATGCTCAGTCTGCTCGGGATTATGGAGCGTCTCCAGAAACCTTTCTTTTCTTCTGAATGAACATCTGGACTGTGCACATCTGGCACTTGGGGTTTCCTGTGCTTCCTACTCCACTCAAAGGTCAGTCTACTAGAGAGCCTCCTGGCATGCCCTGTCTCGGGAGCAGGGGGATGCTTGCAGAAAAGGCCTCAACTGGGATTCAGGAGGTTTCAGCTACAGCAACTGCCCGGCTAAGGCATGGTCTCGGCTTCCTGGCTAGAGCTGGAGCAGGCTGGAAAGAACAGCATTTATCTCAGGACTCTACCAAGCCCCTCAGTGAAGTCTGCAAGTCAGCCTACTGGCAGGGATCCTGGGTTCCCTTCAGGTAAGACAGCCATGCTCCGCCCACACTTCAAACCTCCCCAGAGTGAGACAAGGCTTAACAGCTGATCTGGTCTGCAACTGGACTTCCTGAAAGAGCTTATTAGCGCTGAGCTGAGGAAGCCTTAGCTTTGCTCACTCAGCCCCTCCAGTGTTACCCTCATCTGTCCTCATTCTCTCTCCAAATGTTCTATTGCATTGGAGGGTACTAAGTGACCAAAAGCACCAGTATCTTATGTAACAGTGTCTAAACGTGGACAAAGCCCAGCCACCCTGTCACGAGGGCCACACAGTCAGAGCCATGGTCTAGGATGCCTGACGAAGGAGGAAGGTACGCTCTCCTTAGCCTTCTCCTTTCTTCTGGACATTGATGTAAGATGGCTGGGCACACCAACCTTTGATCCAATGAAGCGGTAATAAAAATGGGTGCCTGGCATCTGAAACCTGGGTCCCTGGGGGCTCGAGAATGGGAACGTCACTGGAGGCAGAATGATTTCAACCGGTTTCAGAGGAATCCCTTTGCCTTCTGGCCGAGGTCTCCCAAAGCTTCCCGCCTTTTCTGACGGCCTGGTGGTCCTCACCAGTGGGGTCGATAAAGGCTTGCTGGGCTTTCTGATCTGGGAGGAGGCAGCCACTTGAGGCACGGGTTTTGCAGGGAGAGGCGTTTTCACTGCACTGGCTTTGCTTTCTCGATGCAGGAACTCAGTGATTTTCATTTGGATGCTGTTATCGGCGCCAGTCACTGACGAATGGTCGTGAGCCAGGTCCGCCTGGGGAGGGGCTTTGGGCAGTGGGGCTTTTGCTTTTTTCCTTTTCTTGTCCCGTTTGAGTGTCTTCCCAACCTCAACCCCATCCAGTAGACCTTTGGCCGCCGCCCGGGCCAGAACATCTTTCACTGACACTGTCTCGGATGGGTCCCGCTGCAATGAAAGCAGGCAGTTGTTAGTGTAGGAGGGGTCATCATTGCTGTGCAAAGTGTAAATATGTCAGTGATTTGGTGGAAATTAAAACATATTAAAGTAAGTGATTTTTAGGCCTTAGTTCCTAATATAACTCAGAAGCCCCGGCAAATAACTTTTTCTTGGTTCAACTTCCCCATCTACAAACCTCACAAGAACCCAAGAGTCTATGTTAGGGTAGGGAAGAACACTAGACAGTTGGTGGACTTCTGGGAGAGATGGGAGCGGAGGGCAAGCCCAGGAGGGACACTGAGGGGATCGTGGAGAGCGGAGACATTTTGCCACACAGCATGATCCAGATCTTGCTCTTCAGCTGCTCCTGAAATACAATCGAGCCACTGTCAAGTGGTCCCGAAGTGGGTTCCCATGATGGGGGTTGGTTATTTTCAATTCCAAAGTATGTCATGGGTTGGGAGCTTGGGAGCTTTCCTTCTTCTTACCTCTCTTGTTAAGATAGAAAGAAAACAGCCATTGGTAATATCAGATGGCTCCAATCTGAAAAACCTATCCATAGACAGTTCTATCTCTTTTAAGGAGCACAGCGGGAGCACGGGAGGACTGAGTCTGCAGGGGAAGAGAAGCATTCCATGGTTAAGGTAGCTCTATGTACACCTCAACTCTCTTTCCTATTTTGCCAATCTCTTAAGGGGGGAAAAAAACCTCAAATAAGAAAACATGCTGACACTGTCCCCTGACCCCAATTTTAAATTGAAGGCTCAATATTTCATATTAGCTCATAATTTATTATATGTCCTAAGTCTCTAAGTAGCTGTGCTAAAAATAACAACCTTCTAACAAACTGAAAATCTCTCTAAGGATTAATGTGTCATCAAAATAGATGAGTACAGCAATCAGAAATGTATGGCACCAGAACTGGTGGTGTGGCTCAGGTGGTAGCGTGCTTCTGACAGGAAGCCATGGATTGGCTCCTCAGCAACTGGGGCTGGGGGCATGGATTTGTGATCCACTTGGGATGTAGACAGGAGGAACGGAAGTTCGAGGACATAGTTAGTTACATAGCAAGGGCAAAGGCCGTTCCCAGGATATAAAAGACCCTATCTCAAAACAAGAAAGCAACAAGCCAAACCATGGTGCTGGTGAGATGGTTCAGCAGGTAAAAGCACAAGTCTGATGACCTGCATTCAATTCCTAACACACATAGAGGGAGAACCACTGACTCTCAAGGGACCCTCTCACCATTACATTTACTCAATGGCATGTGCATACATGGGCATGCATGGGTACATGTGTACACACACAAAGTTCAACACTACACCACAAACACACACACACACACACACAGAGAGAGAGAGAGAGAGAGAGAGAGAGAGAGAGAGAGAGAGAGAGTTCAAAGTCATTCTCAACTACATAGAGAGTTTGAGGCCAGCCTAAGATACACAAGAGCCTGTGTCACAAAAGAAAATCATATAAGACTTTCTAACACAAATAGAAAACCTTTTAATTACTGTTTATAATTTTCTTTTTGAAATTTAATTTCTCATTTAATAGCAAATTTATTTATAAAAGTTCACCAGCAGCCCGAAAATCACCCTGTGTTCAGCAAGTAGCTCCCATGTGGCTGAGACAACTGTGGATAAGGACATGTCATTTGGGAAAGAGGTAGAGTAGATGACCTCAAATGACTTGCTGTAGAGTCTGTTAGAGCAGGGAATAGTGGAACTTGCTCTGCAGGCCAGACTCACAGCCAGCCAACCCATCCTGAAGAGGAATATACCCTCGCCAGATCACCTGAAACTTACTGTGTACACAAATGCAATTTTTGTTCGTTTGTTTGAGACAGGCTCTCACTATGCAGCCCTGGCTAGCTTAGGACTATGTAGACCAGGCTCGAGCTCAGACATCCTTTGCTTGCAGAGTTCTGGGATTACAGGCACTGGCTACCACTCCCAGCCAACTGCTTTTAATCTGACGGGATGCCACAAGTAGAAAGTTCCACTTTTGACTTCAGGTATCAGATCACACTCAAAACACTAGTATGTTAAAATATTGTCAAAAATTACTCTCAGCTTTCTGTAAAGATGAATATGAAATGTAGCCTTCCATTCCCACCCCAATACCTCATGTACATATAAATATTCCAACATCTAAAACTATACAAACTCTGGAGTGTTTTTTGTCCCAATCATTTTATATATAGGACACTTAACCAGTCTACGTATGTTCTCTATGCAAACAGAAGTTACCTTTAATTTATGTATAAAGAATACTCAGTGAAATCAATTCTAGTTATTAATGTAGAATCATGGTCTCCAAACATAAATATGAAGATTCTTAGTTTTAATTCACTGATAAATTGCTAGTACCTAGTAGAACATCTGACACATGCTGGGTATTCAATACATAATTGTTTAAAATGCTAGTATATTTATCTATAGTCATGCTAATAGTAGTAGTATAAATTCATAAATAAGATTAGACAAGTCATCTTCCAGAAATTATCCCCACAAAATGGTTTCAGAATTCAAGTTTATAGCCTATTTCTTTAAATATAAAATATTATTACACCCAGTGTCTTGATCTAGATGGTGACATTTGGGATTTTTTTAAGTTGGCATTATATGAGAATGTGGTTTTATAATTGCTGAATGGACAGAGACCTTTGGAGATGTTGAGTAGAGTGAGTGTCTTCTGCAAATGAGAAGAGTAAATTTTAGGAAACTGCAGAATTAGACTGTGGTGTGGTGAACAGCAATGTTCCCTCGCCCTGCCAAAGTTTAAGTCTACTCAGAACCCGAGAGGAGGTCTTGCTGGAGAACAGAATCCCTTGGAGTTAGAGAACACTAACTCTAGTGTCTGTGTGAATGCAGATGCGGAGACTCAGCTAAATTGCCAGCAACTACCAAAGCCTGGAGCCTTCTCCACAATAGACTCTACAAGTATTTGACACTGTCTCTAGAATTTTGGATCTCCAGAACCATGCATGAAGAAAGAATCTGTCAAGTTAAAAGTTCAAGTTTTTAATTAAAAAGTATTTTTTAATGGAATGCTGAAGGAGGTGGGAGTTTGAGTACAAGTGTGAAACCCTAGGTCCAGTCTCCAGTATGGGAGGGAGAGAGAAAAAGTAAGCAAGCCAGTCCCACAACACCCAGAGGAAGTCAAACTCCCAGGTGCTCTAACACACCCAGGATCAGAGGTGAGGCCACAACATCTGCCCCAACAACCAGCAAAACTGGATCCCCCAGGATCCAGGGACACAGAAATCCCTGCCCAGCCAGGGGCACAGATCCCTTCCAGTCTTAACCAGTGCCCTAAGCAGACCTTGGGCTCTGGCTCTGAACCAAGTACCACAACACCCAGAGGAAGCCAGGTGCTCTAACATGCCCAGAATCAGAGGTGCTCTGAAATGCCCAAGATCACAGGATCACAGAGGAAGCTCGACTCCCAGGAGATAGGATAGCTCAACCAGGATCTAGGATCACAGAGACAGCTGAACTCTGAGGAGTTCTGACACAAACAGGATCACAGGAGGGACAGGCTGCAGTCAGAGACAGCAAGGGCAGATTAACAGTAGAGATAAGCAGATGACAAGAGGCAAGCACAAGAACATAAGCAACAGAAACCAAGGTTACTTGGCATCATCAAAACCCAGTTCTCCCACTATAGGAAGTCCTGGATACCCCCATCACACTGGAAAAGCAAGATTTTGGTTTAAAATCACATCTCATGATGGTGATAGAAGACTTTAGGAAAGACATAAATAACTTCCTTAAAGAAATACAGGAGAACACAGGTAAACGGGCAGAAACCCTTAAAAAAGAAACACAAAAATCCTTTAAAAAATTACAGGAAAACACAACCAAACAGGTAAGGGAATTGAACAAAACCATCCAGGATCTAAAAGTGGAAATAGAAACAATAAAGAAATCACAAAGGGAGATAACCTTGGAGATAGAAAACCTAGGAAAGAGATCAGGAGTCATAGATGAAAGCATCACCAACAGAACACAAGAGAAAGAGAGAATCTCAGGGTCAGAAGACACCATAAAAAACATTGACACGGGGTTGGGGATTTGGCTCAGTGGCAGAGCGCTTGCCTAGGAAGCGCAAGGCCCTGGGTTCGGTCCCCAGCTCCGAAAAAAAGAACCAAAAAAAAAAAAAATTGACACAACAATCAAAGAAAATGCAAAATGCAAAAAACTCCTAACCCAAAACATCCAGGAAATCCAGGACACAATGAGAGGACCAAACCTAAGGATAATAGATATAGAAGAGAATGAAGATTCCCAACTTAAAGGACCAGTAAATATATTCAACAAAATTATACAAGAAAACTTCCCTAACCTAAAGAAAGAAATGCCCATAAACATATAAGAAGCCTACAGAACTCCAAATAGACTGGACCAGAAAAGAAACTCCTTCTGTCACATAATAGTCAAAACACCAAATGCACGAAACAAAGAATATTAAAAGCAGTAAGGGAAAAAGTTCAAGTAACATATAAAGGCAGACCTATCAGAATTATATCAGACTTCTCACCAAAGACTATGAAAGCCAGAAGATCCTGGGCAGATGTCATACAGACCCTAAGAGAATACAAATGCCAGCCCAGGCTACTATATCCAGCAAAATTCTCAATTAACATAGATGGAGAAACCAAGATATTCCATTACAAAACCAAATTTACACAGTATCTTCTTTACACAAATCTAGCCCTACAAAGGATAACAGATGGAAACTCCAACACAAGGAGGAAACCTACACCCTAGAAAAGGCAAGAAAGTGACCTTCTTTCAACAATCCCCCCCAACAAAATAGCCACACAAACATAATTCCACATCTAACAACCAAAATAACAGAAAGCAACAATCATTATTCCTTAATATCTCTTAACATTGATGGACCCGATTCCCCAATAAAAAGACATAGACTGACTGGATATGTAAAGAGGACCCAGCATTTTGCTGCATACAGGAAATGCACCTCAGTGACAAAGACAGACACTACCTCAGAGTAAAAGGCTGGAAAATTTGTTTCCAAGCAAATGATCCCAAGAAACAAGCTGGAGTAGCCATTCTAATATTGAATAAAATTGACTTTCATCCAAAAGTTACACTTAAGAGTCCCACAGTTTTTAACATATTAAAAGTTCAATTCCTTTAAAATATCCAATATCTTTTAAAATTCAAAGTCTTTTTAAAATTCAGAGTCTCTTAACTGGAGGCTCCACTAAAATGCTTTCTTCCTTCAAGAGGGAAAACTATCAGGGCACAGTCACAACCAAAATCGAAATCAAACTCTAACCAGCCAATGTCTGGGGTACACCCACATTCTTCTAGGCTCTGCCACAGGCTTGGGTCACTTCTCCAGCTCTGCCCTTTGTAGCACACACCTTGTGTTCTAGGTTCCAGATGCCTGTTCTCCACTGCTGCTGCTGTTCTTAGTGGTCATCTCATGGTATTGGCATCTCCAAAACATTGCTGTCTTCCACTGCAACTAGGCTTCACCAATACCCTCTCATAGGCTTTCTTCATGGTGCCAAGCTTCAACTCCTTTGCATGACCACTTCAGTCCTGGGTCATCAATTGGAACTGAGGGTGCACCTTCACCAATGGCCTTCCATGGCCTCTCACAGTGCCCAGTCTCAGCTGCTCTTCATGACTCCTTCATGCCTTCAAAACCAGTACTACCTGGGTGACTCTTACACACTAACAAGTCCAGCCACAGAATAAGGTACAAACTTGTTTTTTTGTGGAACACAGCTTCTTTGTGCTCTCAGAAAACACTTCCCAGATTTCACCTCAATGATGCTGGTCTCTTTATCGCCACTAATCTCTTAGCTCCAGCTGACCAGCATCAATCGTCCCAGTAATGCAAAGGTTTTGCTTTGGCAGTTCTGGGATCTTGTTAATCACAGCTGATTCTTCAGCCCCAGCTAACCAAAACCACAGAATCGTCACAATCAAAACAGCAACATCCCTGAAAAGAATCTTTAATCTTCCCTCTGAAATTTCACAAGCCAGGCCTCCATCTTCTGCACTGTTCTCAACATTATCTTCCAAGTACCTATAGAATATTCCACAGAGCTCTTAACATCCCAATAGCTCTTCTAGCTCAAAGTTCCCAAGTCCTTCCACAGTCCTCCCCAAGACATGGTCAGGTTGTCACAGGAATACCCTGCTCCTGATACCATTTTCTCTTAGTCAGGGTTTCTATTCCTGCACAAACATATGACCAAGAATCAAGTTGGGGAGGAAAGGGTTTATTCAGCTTACACTTCCACATTGCTGTTCATCACCAAAGGAAGTCAGGACTGGAACTCAAGCAGGGCAAGAAGCAGGAGCTGATGCAGAGGTCATGGAGAGATGTCACTTACTGGCTTGCCTCCCCTGGCTTGCTCAGCTTGCTGTCTTATAGAACCCTAGACTTCCAGCCCAAGGATAGCAGCACCCACAATGGGCTAGGTGCTCCCACCTTAATCACTAGTTGAGAAAATGCCTTACAGCTGGGTCTCATGGAGGCATTTCCTCAACTGGGGCTCCTTTCTCTGTGGTAACTCCAGCCTGTGTCAAGTTGACACACAAAACCCAGCCAGTACAGTTATCAAAAAAGACAAGGAAGGACACATTATACTTGTCAAATGAAAAATCTACCAAGATATACTTTCAATTCTGAACATCTATGCTCTAAATGCAAGGTCACCCACATTCTTAATAACTTTACTAAAGCTCAAAGCACACATAGCACCTCACACAATAATAGTGAGAGACTTCAACACCCTACTCTCAACAATGGAAAGATCATGAAACAGAAACTAAACAGAGACACAGTGAAACTAACAGAAGTTATGAACCAAATGGATATAACATATTTATAGAACATTTTATCCTAAAACAAAATATACCTTCTTCTCAGCACCTCATAGTACCTTCTCCAAAATTGACCATGTAATTGGTCACAAAACAGACCTCAGCAGATAGAAGAAGATTGAAATAATCCCTTGCATCCTATCAGATCACCACAGACTAAGGCTGATCTTCAATACCAACAAAAACAACAGAAAGCCCACAAACACATGGAAGCTGAACAATGCTCTACTCAATGATAACTTGGTCAAAGAAGAAATAAAGAAAGAAATTGAAGACATCTTAGAATTTAATGAAAATGAAGGCACAACATACCAACACTTATGGGACACAATGAAAGCAGTGCTAAGTGGAAAACTCAGCTCTGAGTGCCTCCAAAAAGAAACTTAATTAATATAGTAAACATGGCCATCTTGCCGAGAGCAATCTACAGATACAATGTAATCCCCATCAAAATTCCAACTCAATTCTTCAGAGACTTAGAAAGTGCAATTTGGAATAACAAAAAACCCAGGATAGCTAAAACGATCCTCAACAATAAAAGGACTTCAGGGGAATCACTATCCCTGAACTCAAGCAGTATTACAGAGCAATAGTGATAAAAGCTGTATGGTATTGGTACAGAGACAGGCAGGCAGATCAATGGAATAGAATTAAAGACCCCGAAATGAATCCACACACCTATGGTCACTTGATCTTTGACAAAGGAGCTAAAACTATCCAGTGGAAAAAAGACAGCATTTTCAACAAATGGTACTGGTTCTACTGGCAGTCACATGTAGAAGAATGTAAATTGATCCATTCTTATCCCCTGGTACAAAGCTCAAGTCAAAGTGGATCAAGGACCTCCACATAAAACCAGATACACTCAAACTAATAGAAGAAGTGGGGAAGAGCCTCTAACACATGGGTACTGGGGAAATTTTCCTGAACAGAACACCAATGGCTTATGCTCTAAAATCAACAATTGACAAATGGGACCTCATAAAATTGCAAAGCTTCTGTAAGGCAAAGGACACTGTCACTAGAACAAAACAGCAACCAACAGATTAAGGAAAGATCTTTACCAATCCTGCATCTGATAGAGGGCTAATATTCAATATATACAAAGAACTCAAGAAGTTAGACTCCAGAGAACCAAATAACCCTATTAAAAAATGGGGTACAGAGCTAAATAAAGAATTCTCAACCAAGGAATATCAAGTGGCCAAGAAGCACCTAAAGAAATGTTTGACATCCTTAGTCATCAGGCAGCGGGCTGTGAAAGGTACCCTGATTCCTGGTCAAGATAGGTCGAATCCCCAGGACCCTAAAAGGGACAGCAGGCACATTCCCAGTCTCCCAGGATATCAGGACCTTCTCATGTAGCTGTAGCCCTCGACAGACCCTGTAGAAAGGTTTGAGACAGATCAGTCACATAGAGCAACGCCCCAAGCCCCTCCTCCACAGGTGAGGATGTAACCATACATGTAGGTTCAAGACAGATCAGACTGAGAAGCAGGACCACGCCCCAAATACGTAATGAGGTCTTCCCAAGCTCTCAGGTCAAACCAATAGAAAGTACCTGCTGTCAGACACTGACCCATCCAAAACCTGTATTTAAGAATCGTGTTCAAAAGGATTAAATGTGTGCAGGAATTATTCCATCACCTGAGGGCTTCTGTCATAAGAGCTATAATACTGCAGCCACTTGGGGAAGAGATTTGCTCTCCCTAAATCAATGCCAGAAGCTTCCCTGAACCCCTCACTGGCTAGTCAGTCTCCTGCTGGCTCAGCCTGGGCAACCAGCAAGCAGCAGTGGCAGAAAGAAGGACCAGCAACAGGAGGCAGTGGAAGCAGTCCCCCACCCCGTCCGAGTTCTCCCACCCTCACCCAAACTAGAGCACCTAGCTGGGCAAGAGATCTCCGTGGGTAGCCCCCAGTGCACAGAGACACAATCAGAGTAATGCAAATCAAAACAACCCTGAGATTCTACCTCACACCATTAAGAATAGCTAAGATCAAAAACTCAGGTGACAGCAGATGCTGGCGAGGATGTGGAGAAAGAGGAACACTCCTCCATTGTTAGTGTAATTGTAAGCTGGTACAACCACTCTGGAAATCAGTCTGGCAATTCCTCAGAAAATTGGACATAGTTCCAATTTTCCAAAAAATGTTCCAACATACAACAAAGATACATGCTCTACTATGTTCATAGTATCCTTATTTATAATAGACAGAAGCTGGAAGGGACCCAGGTGTCCTTCAACAAAGGAATGGATATAAAAAATGTGGTACATCTACACAATGGAGTACTACTCAGTTATTAAAAACAATGACTTCATGAAATTCATAGGCAAATGGACGGAGCTAGAAAATATCCTCTTGAGTGAGGTAACCCAATCACCGAAACAACAACAAACAAACAAACAAAAAAACATGGTATGCACTCACTGATAAGTGGATATTAGCCCAAAAGCTTGAATTACTCAAGATACAATCCACAGACCACATGAAGCTCAAGAAGGACCACCGAAGTGCGGATGCTTCAGTCCTTCTTAGAAGTACGAACAAAATACTCACATGAGGAAATACAGAGACAAAGTGTGGAGCAGAGACTGAAGGAAAGGCCATCCAGAGACTGTCACACTTAGGGATGCATTCCACCCGCAGTCACCAGATGCTGTCACTATTGGGGATGCCAAGAGGTGCATGCTGACAGGAGCCTGATATAGCTGTCTCCTGAGAGGCTCTGCCAGAGCCTGACAAATACAGAGGCAGATGCTTGCAGCCAACCATTGGACTGAGAATGGGGTCCCCAATTAAGGAGTTAAAGAAAGGACTGAGGTAACTGAAGGGGTTTTCAACCCCATATAAAGAGCAACACTATCAACCAACCAGAACCCCCAAGAGCTCCCAGGGACTAAACACCAACCAAAGAATACACATGGAGCGACCCATGGCTCCAGCCACATTTGTAGCAGAGGATGGCCTTGTGGGGCGTCGATGGCAGGAGAGGTCCTTGGTCCTGTGAAGGCTCAATGCCCCGGTCTAGGAGAATGCCAAGGCAGGGAGGTGGGAGGGAGTGGCTGGGTGGGTGAGGGAGCACCCTCATGGAGGTAGTAGGGAGGACAGGATGAGGGGTTCCTGGAGGGGAAACTGGGATAGGGGATAATATTTGAAACCTAAATAAAGAAAATATCCAATAAAAGAAAAGAAATAGGGGTTGGGGATTTAGGGATTTAGCTCAGCGGTAGAGCGCTTGCCTAGCAAGCACAAGGCCCTGGGTTCGGTCCCCAGCTCAAAAAAAAAAAAAAAAAAAAAAAAGAAATAATAAGCAATAACATGAAATATTTTTAATTTATATGAAACTGCTTATGCTCTTAATATATAACAAAATATTAATTATCCTAATGAGAAACAGCTGAGTACACAACCATGCAATGTGCAGAGTAAGTACCGTGGTCATTTAAAGATATTGGGTATTTTCTCTGAGCCGAGTACTGCCCATGTATTAAGTAGGCTCAGTCCCAACGAAGACCCACTGAGGTACTGACAGGAACTCTATTACTCCCACATTTGCCTCCTCTCCACTCACAGTGCCCTTTGTCACTTACAGATCGCCTATCTTGTTTAGTACAAATATCCCTCTCTAGGGAGGTAAATGTAGGGCCACGTCAGGAATGTGGCTGACTTCTCTCATACCACAGCAGAGCTTGGGTAAAGTCCTTGGATTGCAGGCAGGAACCACCAATCCCAGCTACAGGTAAGACTTTTTAAAACACTTTATTTGATTGGTGTGTGTGTGTGTGTGTGTGTGTGTGTGTGTGTTTGTGTGTGTGTGTGTGTGTGTGTGTGTTCATGCACGTGCGCATGCCTGTTAGTGCATGTATGGAGGAGATGTCCAAACATTGCATTTATGGGGGCCACAGATTGGCATTGGCCTTTATTGCCCTCCCCATTCCTTTCCTGAGGTACGGTCTCTAACTAAACCTGGAGTTCATTGGTTGGCTAGATTGGCTGACTAGCAAGATCATAAGACCTTCCTGTCTCCAACCTGTCCCCCTGACCACCATGACTACGTTGGGACTATGGGCACGTGCAGCCACGCAAACCCCTTTACAAGGGTGCTGGAGTAAAGCACTTGCATAGGCCTGTATCATGGCATCTCAAGATCTAAATGAACTAAGTAGTTTGGGGTCAGTAAAAGGGAACATGAACAATAGGCGGGCAAGCACACTGGAGCACTCAATGATCCCTAGGCTAGTGAGATGGCTCAGTGGTTAGGGTGCCTGCCACCAAGCCTAATGACCTGGTACCCAGGACACAAATTATGAGAGCAGAGAACCATCTCCAACAAGTTGACTGCTGACCTCCACATGCACACTGTGGCACACATATACCACACACACACACACACACACACACACACACACACACACACACACAGAATAAGTAAATAAATATAATTTTAAAAATTAATGGCGACTACAGGACATATAGTCTATCTCCCCAGGCAGTGCATAGAGACTTCTGACTGTGTCCACAAGTAGTTACAAGCTCCTTGAATATGCTTTTCAGATGGAGCTTAAATTTCAAACCAATCTAGAATGTGAATTACTGTTTTCAAATACAAATTGTATCTTTTTTATTATATTATAAATTGATCGTGGCTTACATGAATAGACAGCATATATCACTTCACTTTTGCTGTATTATATTCTCAAAAAATCTTAACCTTAGTGAACCAAGAACCGTACATGGGCAATCACTGATTTGGTGATGTCCCTGGTGAGCTCTGTCAGTAGATGGTAATTTAATTTAGCTACTATGATACTCAGTATTCTCAGGATATGTGGTTGACTGTCAACTATTATTATGCTGGCTAGTTTTATGTAAACTTGGCACAAGCTAGAGTCATCTAAAAGGAGGGACCCTCAGTTGAGAAAATGCCTCTATAATATCCAGTTGTAGGACATTTTCTTAATTAGTGATTGATGAGGGGAGGGTCTAGGCCATTGTGGGTAGTACGATCCCTAGGCTGATGGTCCTGGATTCTATAAGAAGGCAGGATGAGCAGTGCATGAGAAGAACAAGTCAGTAAGCGGCACCCTCCATGGCCTCTCATCAGCTGCTGCCCCTGTGTGAGTTCCTGCCCTAACTTCCTTCAGTGCTGGACTATGACGTGGAAGTCAAATAAATCACTTCCTCCACAGGTTGCTTTCAGACATGTTTCAGCACAGCAGTAGGAACCCTAAATAGGACAGAAATTGTCACAAAATAATGTGGTATTGCTGTGTCAGACCTGACCATGTTTTGGGGGGAGGGTTGTGGAGGGATTTTGAAAGTTTTAGCTGGAAAAATCCATTGAGTATTCAAAGCTTTGATGAACTGCTCTGTAGAAACCTAGGAGAAAAGAGTATTGAGAGAAATGCAGGCAACGAAGGCCTCAAGGCCCTTGCATATTTACCTTTTTGAATTAATATTATGTAGCTCTGGTTTTTTGGGCTGAAGAATCAGCTGTGATCAACAAAAGACTGGAACCACTAAAGTGAAACTTTTGCTTTACTGAGACAATGGGTGTTGGTCAGCTGGAGCTGAGAGAACAGTGGTGATTAAGAAGAGACCAGTATTATTTGAGGTGAAATCTTCTGGGAAGTGTTTCCTGAGAGTCAGTACACAGAAGCTGTGATTCAGGGCAGCCTACTGCTGGCAGCTAAACTTGATAGTTACTCAAGTGGTTCTGGTTTTGAAGATGTGAAGGGGTTATGGAGAACAGCTGAGTCTTGGCACCAGGAAGAGAGCCTGGGCAAGGCTGTTCATGAAAAGTTCAGCTCAGTTGCAGCAGAAGACCCAGCATTTTGGTGATACCAGTACTATGGGACAATGGCCAAGAAAGTGGCAGCGGTGGCGGAATGGAGCCTGGCTGAGTTTAGAAGACAAGCTTTGTGTACAGCAGAGGGGGGAGCTGGAGAAATGACCCAAGCCTCTTGGAGGAGCCCAGAAGATGTGAGTGAGTCCCAAAATGTTGAACACTAGTTATTTACACTGTTGGAGCTTGGTTTTGCTTTGTTCAGATTGTGACTGTGCCCTGGTTCTTCCTTCTTGAAGTGAGAAAATATTTAAGTTAATTTTGATTTTACTGGAGCTCACAGTTGAGAGACTAACTTTTATAGAGATTTTGGCGTTTTACAAAGATTTTAAAAGAGACTGAATATTTTAAAGATTCTGAATATTTTAAAGAGACTGACTTTTTAAGTGTTCAAATTTTTAATGACTGTGGAACTTTTAAATTTTATTGTTTATATTATAGTGTTGGTATTCATGTGTGATTCAGATGAACAAGAATGGAAAGGTTATGAATTAACAGTGATATATTTGTATGTCAAGTTGACAAGGGATCAATTGTACTGGCTATTTTTGTCAACTTGACTCAAACTAGAGTCATCTGAAAAGAGGGAACTTAATTGAGAAAATGCCTCCGTAAGATTCAACTACAGGACATTTTCTTAGCCAGTGAAGGAGAAGAGTTCAGCTTTGTGAGTGGTGCTATCCCTGAGTTCTGTAAGCCCTGGGATCTATAGGAAAGCAGGCTAAACAAGCCATGATGAGCAAGTCAGTAAGCAGCACCAGCCCACGGCCTCTGCATCAGTTCCTGCTTCCCGGTTCCTGCCCTGTTTCAGTTCTTGCCCTAACTTCCTTCAATAATGGTCTGGTTACCTGAAAGTTTAATGATGTGGAAGTTAAGTCAGATAAGTCTTTTCCTCCCCTACTTGTACTTGTAATGATGTTTCCTCAAAACAATAGAAACTCTAACAAGGACAGCTATCAACAGAAGCTAAGTAAGAATGGAAAGTCAGCAAGAGAGGAAGTGTTAAGTGATAAACTTGTCAGCTTATGAAATGAAAAACAGGAAAGTATCAGGTTGGGAAGACAGAGCAGCCCTTATACACATTAAGATTCTGAAGGAGAAATAACATCGTGAAAATAGATGTCTAATTCACAGCCTTGAAGAACTAATCAGTCTTGAAAAACGTACTCCTGGAGTGACTCCTTGATGTCCACAGTGCATGCTGTATTTGTTTTGTATTGTTTAGCATTTGCTTGTTTGTTTGGGCAGCACTGGAGATTAAATTAAGAACTTCAAGTATACTAGGCAAGCATTCTACAACTGAGCTATCCCCAGACCTTAGCACTGGCTTTTTGAGATAGGCCTCTCTATGTAGCCCAGGCTGGCATCAGACTTGAGATAACCATCTTTCCTCAGCCTTCCAAGAACTGAAGGCTAAGCCATGAGCCATCACGCCCAGCTCAGACTGTAGTATTAATGCTCTCTCTTTCCCAACTCTACTACTGCTACATTTTGTCTTGAAGCTGCTGTAGATACCCATGTCATTTTTTTTTTACTGATTTCCCAGTGGGCACAAAATACTGAAAGTACTTAAGATAACACACATCCAGTTTTCTGTCTACTTTCTAAAAATATTTTGTATAATTTTCCTCTGTGGGGTAATATATGTATCTAAGAAAGATGAAATTTTGACCTAGTTTATTCAGGAATCAACCAAGTCAAAGTCAAATGCCTTTAGCTTTAACAATAACCAAAACAAATTTATGTACAATACTATGTTCACAAACTAGGGCTATGCCTTGGTGGGTAAATGTGCTGTCCACCAAAATTGGTGCTCTGTGTTCAATCCCTGAGGACCACACACACACACACACACACACTACACACTACACACTACACACTACACATAAAGCTGTTAAAGTGTTCAAGTGTTCATTCACAAGCTGTGGAGAAAGCTCCAGTTTAAAGCTGCAAGATTTTAGACTGTTTAGTCATATTAAATAACAAAAACTACAATGTATTTATGTAACTCCAAACATCTTACTGTCATTTTCAAGTCTTTGCCTGATGGTGGTTTAGTGTCCTTTCCTTACCTGTAAGGTTGTAGTTTAAGTGCTGGGCTTTGAAATTCCAGTGCTTTCTTAACAACTTCTTCATTTTCCTCTTCAGAAACAGAACATGTACAGTAAACAATCGCTTGAGCTTTAGCGACTGTATGGACAGAAGATAAAGTCAGTAGGGTGACCCAGTGCCAGACACAGATTTGTCACCAATGCATGCCACCAAATGTTCACGGAAATGATTTCTATGGATGCTCGAGTATCTCCCCTTTATTTTATTCTTTAAAACTTGCATGTGTTTGTGTGTTTGACGTGGCACACGCATGGAAGTCAGAGGACAACTTGTGGAAACGGATCCTCTCCTTCAGCCATGGGAGTCCCAGGCACCAAACTCAATTCTTCAGGCTCAGAGACAGGGGTCCTTACCTGCTATGACACCTCTTGAATGGCTCTCCTTTAAAAAGGAGCTCGTATTAGTAATGTAAGCAATGACCAGTAAGTAAAGTAAACCCAGCTAGACTGTAACAAAAGAAAAATGAGAATTCAATCATTGTGATCAATCTAGTTCCATACATGAAGAAATAAATACTGCACATTATCATGAGCAGACATCCCTGTAAGTTATATCACCAGATTAGTTTAAAAAAGACTCTAGAATAGGGGCTGGAGAGATGGCTCAGTGGTTATGAGCACTGACTGCTCCTCCAGAGGTCCTGAGTTCAAATCCCAGCAACCACATGGTGGCTCACAACCATCTGTAATGGGATCTGTTGCCCTCTTTGTCTGACAGTGCACTCATATACATAAAATTTTTAACAAGACTCTAGAAATAGACGGATATTAATGGGAATTATAATTCTGTCTTGCTGCTTTGTGAACCTGGAAAGATTACTTGAAAGACTCAGGTCTCCCATCCATGAAGCAGGGAACTGTCAGGACCCGTGGCTCACTCATTTACTCATGCTAAGCACCTACCGTGTAACAAGCACTTTCTGAGGCTTTGTGGTCCTCAGTGAGAAACAAAAACACAAATTCTGCCCCTGTGGAACTTTTTTGGGTTTTGTTGTTGTTATTGTTGTTGTGGTGGTGGTTAATCCTTACAGAGGATTAACAAAAGAAAAACATGATTAGGAAAACAATTTAGGTTGATACAATGCAGTGGGGTGGGTAACAGCTTCAGAGGAGAAGCTACTGCTTTAAACAGTATAGTCCTAGAAGCACTGCTGATCTACAAGACTGTGCACAGAGGAGGAGAGCAGGGGCTCACCCTGAGCTCCCTATGAAAAGGAACAACCCAGTACAAAAGCCATAGCAGGGAACTGACACTGGCCTTTCAAAGGCTGTCAGGGCCCAACTGATCGGGTTACAGGAAATGAGAAGAGCTCTTGTTTAGTTCTTGTTCTATTGCTTTAAAGAGACACCATAACCAAGGCAACTCTGATAAAGGATGACATTTAATTGGGACTGGCTTACAGTTTCAGAGGTTCAGTCCATTATCATCATGGCAGCAAGCATGGCAGCATCCAGGCAGAAATGGTGCTGGAGAAGGAGCTGAGAGGTCTACATCTTGTTCCAAAGGCAAACAGAAGACTGACTTCCAGGAAGAGAGAAGGTCTAAAGGCCACCTCCACAGTGACACACTTCCACCAACAAAGTCACACCTACTCCTACAAGGCCATACCTCCTGGTAGTGCCACTCCCTGGGCAAAGCATATTTAAATCAAAACATTCCACTCCCTGGCCCCCATGGGCTTGTTCAAACGCATGAGTCTATGGGGGCCATACCTAGCCATAGCAGAATGCAAAACACATTTAGTCCAACTTCAAAGTTCCCATAGTCTATCACAATCTCAACAATGTTTAAAAGTCCAAAGTTCAAAGTCTTCTGAGATTCATTGAATCACTTAACTTGTAATTCCCTATAAAATAAACATCAAAAAAATCATATACCTCAAACATCACAGGATATACATTACCATTCCAAAACGACATGTGGAAATCCTGGACAAAAGCAATATCAAAAACAAGCTGGGGAAACTCCAAACTCTTCACCTCCATGTCTGATGCTAAGGCACCCATCAGATCCCCAACTCCCTTTTGCTTTGATGACTGAAGCACAGTTCTTTCTTTATTCCCTATTAGCAGCTTTCCTAATCAGGGATCCCACAGCTCTGGCATCTTTAATATCTTGGGGTCTCCAAATTAACTTCAACTTCACAGCTTCTTTTTTTTTAAGATTTATTTTATAATTCTAATTATATATAGATATATAAATATATGTTGTAGCTGTCTTCAGACACACCAGAAGAGGTATCAGATCCCATTACAGATGGTTGTGAGCCACCATGTGGTTGCTGGGAATTGAACTCAGGACCACTGGAAGAGCATCAGTGCACTTAACAGTGTTCTTGTTCCAGTGTCTGGGATCCACACATGATCTTCTGGGCTCCTCCAAAGGGTTTAGGTTGCTTCTTCAGCTCACTGAAGAACTTTGGGCTCTGGCTGACTCCACTCCACTGCTGCTGCTACTCTTGGTGGTCATCCCGTGGTACTGGCGTCTCAATCTGTCAGTGTCTTCCACTGCAACTAAACTTTACCAATGCCCTCTCATGGGCTTTCTTTATGGTGCCAAGCCTCAACTTCTTTACATGATCCCTTCAGTACTAGGCCATCAAAGCCAGTAACACCTGGGTGATTCTTGGTGACATTACCAAGTCCAGCTGAAGCATGAGGTACAGCACTGGCCTCTCTAGAACACAGCTTCTTTGTGCTCTCAGAAAACACATCCCAGAAGATTTCACCTCAGTGATGCTTGTCTCTTCTTCATCGCAACTAATTTCTTAGTTCCAGCTAACCAGCATCAATTGTCCCAGTAGTCCCTTCTTAACTCTAAGGCCAGAGCCATGTGGCTGAAGCTGCCAAAGTTCTACAGTTTGCTGGAGCTGGAACATGGCTCCCTTGTCCTAGGACATCATCACCAGCCTTCTGTTTCCTCTTTCACCACCTAAGTTTGGCTGTGATGGAACTCCCTTTGTAGACTGACCTAGAACTCAAGAGATCTGTATGGTTCTGTCTCCTGAATGCTAGGATGAAAGGTGTGTACCACCAGGCCTGGGTCTAAGCTTTTCATGGTCACTATTCCCCAAGATCCAGATCAAAATCCTGTGTCTTCCATTTCTGGATTGTAGTTCATTCCAGACTGAGTCCAAATGAAAACAACAACCAAGTAAACAATCAGCTTAGCTGGGTGGGATCCTGCCCCAAAGTCACCACCCCTTAATCTGTCTGTCTCCTAGAATACAGGATTTAGCCCCATTCTACTTCCTGGTGCCCTTTTATTACTTGAAATATACATTTTGTATGTTTTTCTTTTTTAGCTTGCTAAGCTTGATCGAGACAGTCCTCATAAAACTGAGCCCAGGATAAAATCTAAAGTAGGCTTTTAAAAGAATTCCTTTGTCAATGCAATTAATCTGAATCTTTTCACTTTAGCCTCAATCAGATTTTTCAGACAAGGGCAAAAAAGCAGTCCCGCTCTTTACCACATATCACAAGAACAGTCTCTAGGCTATATGCTAACATTCTTCTCCTTTGGGAACTCTTGAGCCAGGGAACCCCACATTTCAAATCATCCTCGACACTAATGTCTCCCATATTCCTACTAGGATGGCACAGTAAGCCCCACTTAAAGCATTTCACTCCTTTCCAAAGTCCCCAAATCCACATTCCAAACAAAAGCATGGTCAGGCCTATCGCAGCAATACCTCAGTCCCCGGTACCAACTTCTGTCTTAGTTTGGGTTTCTATTGCTGTATAAGAGACACCATGGCCATGGCGACTCTAATTAAGGACAACATTTAATCAGGGCTGGCTTATAGGTTCTGAGGTTCAGTCTACTATCATAGCAGCCTCCAGGCAGGTCTAGCGCTGGAGAAGGAACAGAGTTCTACATCTGGATCTGAAGGCAGCCAGGAGAAGACTGACTTCCAGAAATCTAGGAGGAGGGTCTCAAAGGCCACCCCCACAGTGACACACTTCCACCACCAAGGTCACACCTACTCCAACAAGTCTATGCCTCCTAATAGTGTCACTTTCCAGGCCAAGCATAGTCAAACCACTACAGAGGTGTAGGAGATGAAGTTAGAAAATGCAGTCTTGGGGATGGAGAGGTGGTTTGGCAGTTTAGAGCACCTTCTGAACTGGGATTTTTAGACCACTAGATGGACTGTGGTTTTTCACTTTGTTTTAAACTTATTTAACAATCTCATGACACCTGCTGAGACTGTAGAGGACAGAGGTAGAAGTAGGTGGACAAACTAAGGTCGTCAGGTTATCCTAGTGTACAGTACTTGTGTGAGCATAGTGACACTTATGGAGGTGGCTAGTCCCCAGTGTATATTAGATTACAACGTTCCTGGAGGTCTACTGATATGACATTAGCTGGAATGACTGTATGGAGAGGGGCAGGCATGGTGGGAGGAGCTCCACAACATCTGTTTTCTATCTATTAACTTGGAGAAGTTACAATATAAGGGATTCTTATTAATTCTTGTTCCAGAGAGCCAGAGTGGGAGTGGAGGACAGACCAGAGGCTTGGCGATGTGAACTCTTTAATCCCACAACTCAGTAAGTATGAAAGAGAGCTCTAGGCTTGTTCAGGGTATGAAAATCTGTCTCAAAATAAGATAGATAAATAGAAAGATATAGATATAGATGATATAGATATAGGTATAGATATATAGATATAGATATATACTGTTTAATGGACTGTGGGGGAGTTATCAGGAATGACAAATGACAAGAGAAGAAGTACAACAAGAGAGAAGTCAGAGTTCACAGCAGGGAAGGAGGCTGTATAATACTGAGCTGGGTACCGTGGCACGCGCCCATCATCCTAGCCCTTGGAAGACTGAGGCTGGAGCAACATAAGCTCAGGCCCTGCCTGGGTTACCCAGCAAGACTACAAACAAACGAACAGTTGGAAAGTTATAGCAGCACATGATTATTTTCCTTCATTATTAAATTATGCTAAATAACCAAGTTTATGATATTAATCAGTAGAGTTTAATGTCTATAAAGAGATATTTCAAAATGTACTGAGTTGATTGAAATGGACATTTTATTTGAAGGCACTAAGATTGAAATTTTGCTTATAGTTCACATATTGTTGCCTTATATTCTAGCAGGTAAATGAAGTGTGTATTCCTGATTCAAAGATTAACATTGTATTTTAATAAGCTAGCACTAATGATAAACTTACATTTCATTGCATGTGTTAGCTGTTCAAATTGTTGCTGAGCAAAAATCTGAAGTTTATCTTTTGGTAGACCACCCTGAGAAAGATCTTGAAGTAAACTTGTATCTAAATTTTGAAAAGTAAGAATATACTTTTAAAATATAACACTATAGGGACTTTTCATAAATTATGATCAATTGTCTAATAATATGAACTTTCATAGATGATTCCTACTAATGCAGTTGACAATGTTAAAATATTGACATAATTGGAACATAATAGTAATTTTGTTTAGGTTATTGCTATTTTTCAAAGGGATATGGAAACAATTAATATTGGTTTTCTCCAAGTTTCTATGAAATAATCATTCAAAGATAAGTCACTTATACAATGAATACAAGCAATTCAAAGAGTAATACAGAAAATAAAGAATAAGATTTATTCTCCAATGCTGAAACTCATGAGTTATTAATCAATGAAAGTCATTATTTAAATTTTGAAATCAAGGAATTTCATGAGTAATTAATCAGTAAATTTCATTAATTTAGAAATCAAAACAAGTACCTTCGTGTTCATTTAAAATAAATTCCACTGGATTACTAACACCTAGGCTTGAACAGCGAGGTAGCAACAGAATGACCTTAACATTCTGTAACCGCTGATCTTTGGGTTCAATGCTAAGAAATGTTTCATGAAGTATTTCAATATCTGAGAAGAAAAAAGCAAAACAAACAAAGTCATGTTAAATATTCCAAAATCTGAATTCTGAATGCAGCATGTAATCGTAGCTCTTCGCTCTTTGTTTCCAAATCCTCAAAACTAAAATCCCACAACACTAAATGCAAAGCAGTTAGAAAAGGAAGCTGCTCTTCTCTGTTAACATCCTAGTTAATCAAGTAATCTACTTCCTTTCTTAAAAAGACTTATTTATGTATTATACATAAGTACACTGTTGCTGTCTCAGACACACCAGAAGAGGGCATCGAATCCCATTACAGATGGCTGTGAGCCACCATGTGGTTGCTGGGAATTGAACTCAGGACCTCAGGAAGAGCGATCAGAGCTCTTAACTGCAGAGCCATCTTCTCCAGCCTGACTTACTTCCTTTTTTAAGATTTATTTCTAGCTCTGTGTATGTGTGTGGGTATGTCATGTGTGTGGCTACTCACAGAGGCCAGAAGGTATCGGATCTCCCGAAACTGAAATTATAGGCTGCTGTAAGTAGCCCAACTTGGGTGATCAGAACCACTCAGGTCCTTTGCAAGAGAAGTACATGTTCTTAGCCCAGAGTCATCTCTTCTGCCTCAACCTCTTTATTTAAAAAGTAAAATAAAATTAGGTTTACATACATGGGTGTTTTGCCTCTATGTATGCAGTGTGCCACATACATGCCCAGTTCCCACATAGGTTAGATGATGTTGGATGCCCTCAAAATAGAGTTACAGATGCTTGCAACCCACCATGTAGAAACCAGATACCAAACCTTGGTCTTCTGTAAGAGCAACAAGTGCTTTTAACCACTGACTCTGCAGCCACAAATCCCATTAATTAAAAACTTACTTATAAATATTATTTACTTATCCTGACTGCTCACTAAGGGGTGTGTGTGTACTATTAGTTTTTATTATTGATTTGACACAGTCTAGAATCACCTGGTAAGGAGAATATCAGTTGAAAAATAGTTGCCTTAAGCAGACTGGACTGTTGAGAATGTCTTTAGGGCATCTTCTTGATTGACGCAGGAAGGCCCAGCCCACTGTGGGCAGCACAATCCCTAGGCAAGCAGACCTGGGTTATATAAGAAAGCTAGCTAAGCATGAACCAATAAGCAGCCTTCTCTATGGTTCCTGCCTTCAGATTCCTACCTTGACTTCTTGTCCTGACTTTCCTCAGTATGGATTGTGACCTGGAAGTATAAGCTAAAATAAATTCTTTCCTTTCCAAGTTGCTTTTTGCCAGAGTGTTTTATTACAGCAACAGAAATCAAACTAAAACAGTCTATAAGTCTGGCATTTAGTAGGTTGAGACAGGAAAATCAAGAGTTTAAGGAGCCTAATATTATATGCCTGTATGTGTGTGTGTGGTATGGTGTGTGTGTGGTATGGTGTGTGTGTGTGTGTGTGTGTGTGTGTGTGTGTGTGTGTGTGTGTGTGTGTGTGTGTGTATGTATGTATTTTAAACATTTATCCTTCTTATACTGTAATGTAAGTTTTACTGCTGAATTTACAAAACAAAAGTAATGTCGTAGCATCTAAGATAGGCAAATAGATGTCCATAGCATGTATCAATAAATATTTTTTAATAATCATTTCGTTTTTTTAGGTAGTTCCCATTATTAATATTGTTCCTCTAAGTCTCACTAACACTTTACTTGCCTTAGAAATCTATTCAAGATTAGTTCTAAGATGAACATTACATTTGTAAGAGTCATTTGTGTTGTTAGGTATGATAAGTTTATTCTATATTAAATCCTGTTGCAGGTATCAATGCTGTCTCTAGTTTGAGGCTATGGCAAGTAGCATGCTATAGTTTGGATGTGGTCTATGGCCAACCAGTTCATGTGTTAGAAGCTTGGTCCTCAGGTGGAGGCTCCAGGAGGTAAGGCTCACGGAAGGTAATTAGATGATTTTGGACACCACCCCCAGAAGGAGGGGCTTATTAAGTGACTTAGGCCCCATGAGAGTTGACTATTTTAAGGCACCATAACTTGCTTTCTCTGTCTCTGACTTCCTAGTCTCACCACAGGTCCCACAGTCTATGATCCCACAAGCCTGCTGTCTGCCACACTGTCATGTGGGTGGAAGGCCTCACCAGAGCCAGCAGATGCTGATGCTGTGAACGCCCGTGACTGTGAGCTAAACAGCCACTTTTTATAAATTATTTTGTCTCCAGTATTTTGTTAGAAAATGGATAGTGCTTCTGCGAATATCATTGTGTGAAGTTTTTGGTGCTTACATTTGCACTATTTGTGGGGGGTGGGGAGGTGATCAACACAGACTTAAAATTCTGGGTGTGATTACAGGTTATGTGCAACTTTAATAAATAACCAGTTTCCCCCAAGTTTTTCCAAGTTACCACTCCGTGAGCAGAGTTGGAGCATTTCTCATGCTCTGAGAAGTGCATGGTATTGCTGATCTTTTCTATTTAATCATTCTGTAGGTGTGTGTGCATTGTTGTTTAATCATTCTGTAGGTGTGTGTGCATTGTTGTTTAATCATACTGTAGGTGTGTGTGCATTGTTGTTTAATCATTCTGTAGGTGTGTGTGCATTGTTGTTTAATCATACTGTAGGTGTGTGTGCATTGTTGTTTAATCATTCTGTAGGTGTGTGTGCATTGTTGTTTAATCATTCTGTGGGTGTGTGTGCATTGTTGTTTAATCATTCTGTAGGTGTGTGTGCATTGTTGTTTAATCATTCTGTGGGTGTGTGTGCATTGTTGTTTAATCATTCTGTGGGTGTGTGTGCATTGTTGTTTAATCATTCTGTGGGTGTGTGTGCATTGTTGTTTAATCATTCTGTAGGTGTGTGTGCATTGTTGTTTAATCATTCTGTGGGTGTATGTGCATTGTTGTTTAATCATTCTGTAGGTGTGTGTGCATTGTTGTTTAATCATTCTGTGGGTGTGTGTGCATTGTTGTTTAATCATTCTGTGGGTGTGTGTGCATTGTTGTTTAATCATTCTGTGGGTGTGTGTGCATTGTTGTTTAATCATTCTGTGGGTGTGTGTGCATTGTTGTTTAATCATTCTGTAGGTGTGTGTGCATTGTTGTTTAATCATTCTGTGGGTGTATGTGCATTGTTGTTTAATCATTCTGTAGGTGTGTGTGCATTGTTGTTTAATCATTCTGTGGGTGTGTGTGCATTGTTGTTTAATCATTCTGTAGGTGTGTGTGCATTGTTGTTTAATCATTCTGTAGGTGTGTGTTGCATTGTTGGGATTCCCTGATCACCACTGGGATTTGTTGCTTTCAGTGTGAGTTTCAGGTTTTGCTCTGGTTATAGTCTTTTTTGTACATTTATTATCATCATCATTATTTGAATGTATGTACATGTGTGTGTGTGTGCGCGCGTGCGTGTGCATGTGTGCATGTGCATGTGTGCATGCATGTCATGATGCACTTGTGGAGATCAGAAGACAACGTCTATTTCCACCTTTATAAAGGTTCCAGGGATTGAACTCAAATCATCAGACTTGCACAGCAAGGTCTATCCAAGGCATCATCTTGCCAGCCCAAAGTATGTGGCTTTTATTGTTAATTCTTAAGAATTTTAAAAGGTTTATTTACAGTATAAAACTTTATATACACTGTAGCTGTCTTCAGACACACCAGAAGAGGGCATCAGATTTCATTATGGATTGTGACCCACCATGTGGTTGCTGAGATTTGAACTCAGGACCTCTGGAAGAGCAGTCAGTGCTCCTAACCATTGAGCCATCTCTCCAGCCCCCCATAAGAATTTTTAAACATGATAAAGTTAATTGATACACTTCTATAATTTGACATTTTATTTTATTATTTTTTCTGGTGTCCAGTTATCAATTTTCTATGGCCAATGTGTTATACGTGTACTGAAGAGCTCCCAAGTTGTCTCTCCAGGTCATGAGGTATTTCTCCCATAACATTTCTATGAGGTTCTAGATGTGCACATGAAACGAAGCATCGGTTTTCTTTTTAGCATAGATTACGAAAGAGACCATCTAGCTCCTGGCATTCTGCAGTGTTGCTCGGCCCCAACGGGGTACTGTATGTGAAGGCCTTGCCGAGACTCTACCTGGCCCTTCGTGCTATTTACTCACTCATACACGGCCTCCATTGCTGTAGATCTCTATATATGTGGTGGTTTGAACACATTTGGTCCCCACAGACTCATGTGCTTGAGCTTGCGCGGGACATGGCACTATTAGGAGGTATGGCCTTGTTAGAGGAAGTGTATTGCTATGGGGGTGGGCTTTGAGGTCTCTGTGCTCGAGTTGTACCCAGTATGGAATCCCAGTCCCCTCCTGGGTGCCTGCAGAAGACCGTCTCTTCCTGCCTCCTTCGAATCAAGATGTACAACTCTCAGGTCCTTTTCCAGCACAATGCCTACCTGCGTACCACCATGCTTCCCACCATGGGTGTAATGGACTACACCTCTGAAACTGTAAGACAGCCCCAGTTAAATGTCTGTCTTTATAAGAGTTGTCTTGGTTATGGTGTCTCTTCACAGCAATGAAACTCAAACTAAGACAATATATTATCAACTACTTTTATAAAGTAAATCTTTCTCCCTCTGCTTTCATCTTCAGTATGTTTGGGTACACTTGGCCCTCTTTCTTAAGATCTATTTCCTCCTCGTCCATACATGGTGAGAAGCTTGCGCATGTATGTGTGGCTGCATCCACTCTCAGCCTAAAATTATTCTTGATTCCTTTCCTCTCTTCTTTTCCCCCTTTCATTTGGTAATGGCAATCAAACCCAGGGTGTCATACATGCTATGCACATGTCCCCTTACTGGGCTCGCCCCACCTACTCCCTTCTTATTTGTGCACACTGCAGTTTTGTGTGTCTAGGATATTCTTTTGGCTTGTATTATAGTTCACGTCCTATAGCTTACGATTGGTCTCTTCAGTTTCTGCCAGTGATGCTGGCTGCAGATCACTGTGCTCTGTCTTCACTGTTCAGCAGGTATGCTGTGATACTGCAGTACTGACTTACGCTATGTAGCCTGCATAGCATGCAAGCTCAGAACCATTAGTCCGGTTAGAGTCCACAGGGTGCAGATGCAATATCCACATCCTTGGTATGCCTCCTTCCTGTCTAGTCTCTGATCATAGCTACCGTTCCTCAGACTTGGGGCTAAGACGATGGCCCTTTTTCTCTGCAGTTTAGTATTGTTGAGTCACATCCTTCCTTCTTTTGTCCATTTTTCTTTTCTTTTCTTTTTTTCGGAGCTGGGGACCGAACCCAGGGCCTTGCGCTTCCTAGGTAAGCGCTCTACCACTGAGCTAAATCCCCAGCCCCTCTTTTGTCCATTTTTAACTGAGTGCTAGAACTTTTTTTCGCCAGAGAGAAGTGACCCTGCTTATGGCAGGTAGTGTGGGTCTGTCTAAGACCATACGTCCCGGGTCACCTTAATTTAATTAGCAATTAAGATGGAAGAAATCTGGGTTCCAGAGTTGCTTCTGATAGCCTGAGGGTCAGGGACTGGTCACTTGCTGCCTAGGTACACATCAGTGTTCCAAATAAAACCCTGGGTTTCCAGGCGACCTTCCCTGTTCAAGCCTGCAATTATATACTTTTTGTCTTTCGGGCTCCGTGACTCTGTCAACAATTTTGTTGACTTTTTCAGCCTCATTAAACCTCTAGTAAAGTGTGGTCTTTTCTTTTCATGGCCCAATGACAACTTAAAAATAAAACAGGAGCATGAACAACTTCATTTCTTCCACCATCTCCTGTTCTCTGTGCCAATTAAGCATCTAGGCTAACACCTTCTGTCTACTAAAGGATAAGTTATTATGTCAGTGATAAAATCAAACTCAATTATGAAATACCAAGGTGTTAGTTACTCAACCTAGAGCATGATACAGATTTGTGAGGGTTTTAGAAGGATAGTTTCTATATGGTTTATATTACCAAAACACAGTAAATCCAAACATTTTTAATATTTCTAAGTTCTTATAGAGCTAGTGGTCAAATAGACGTCGGCACATACTTTCACATCCCATTTTTGTGAAAAGTTTCTTCGCATCAGAATCCTTCTCTTCCGATTCTATTCCACATACAAATATTTTCGAGGTGTTGCCACTTGTTAAGATGGACATATGGGCAACTGTGTACCATGAGCCTGTGTTGACCATTAGGATATCGTCGTCCATGTTTATTAAAGCCTTGACAGAGTGGACAGCAAGGCTTCGAGATTTGTCCTACAGAGAATAGTATAATTAGAGTTTCAAAGTACATAGCAGAAAAATAAATGACTTGTTTTTGCTTTAAATGAAAACCAGCACTTGGTGGGAAGCCTGAAAAGGTACCTGATCCATTTTCGTGAAGGATATTAATATACAAATACGTGAAAGGTCACAAGAATAGCAGACACACATGTTTAAAACAAAAAGTTTGTTTCACCACAATTACAATGACCTTTCGTCTCTGTAGAGCAACAAGCCAATCCTAAAATCTCAACGTGTGACCTGTAGATTATTATGGCTTGGCTTCCGTTCAGTGTCGTGAACATTTTTTAGTTACATGTGTATACATGTGTGTCTGTGTGGGGATTTGTGCACATGAACGCAGTGCCTACAGTGGCCAGAAGGTGGCATCAGGTCCTATGGTGCTGGAGTTACAGGCAGTGGTGAGAAACCTGATGTGTGAGTGTTTTCTTTACCCACAAACCATCTCTCCAGTCCCTTAGCCTCCATTCTTACCCACTTCATGAAATCCCACTCACCCACTCCTACCATTTTTTTAAAAGATTTATTTATTTTATTTATTATGAGTACACTGTAGCTGTCTTCAGACACACCAGAAGAGGGCATCGGATCCCATTACAGATGGTTGTGAGCCACCATGTGGTTGCTGGGAATTGAACTCAGGACCTCTGGAAGAGCAGTCAGTGCTCTTAACCCCTGAGCCATCCCTCCAGCCCCACTCCTACCATTTTTAATTCCCAATTACACCGCCTTTTAAACTGCTGGGCAGAAATGACATGATATTCTATCCAAGTTATGGGTGTGGAAGCTGGCCATAGAGGCAAAAACCTATAATCCCGGCACTTTGAAGGCTGGGGCTGGAGGACTGCCAGGAGTTTGAGGCTAATCTGAGTGAGCAAAGAGTTCCAGGATCCTGTCTCAAGAAAACCAAAGAGTAGGTACGAGGAAAGGATAAACCTGAGAACAGCCTCAGTCTACCTTACACTGTCTTCCTGTACTGATACACACCATAGACCTCTTACAAATCAAAGCTGTAGTGCTCTGTCAGGGAAAGCATGAGAAAGTATCGCACACTGCCTTCTCTGTGAGCACTGGTGCTATGGCCTCCCAGAAACAGAAGGAAGGAAAAGTCTCATTGTAGCTCCTCTCGAATCTTCTCTTAGGACGAAAAAAATTGCAGCCTTTTAAAGATAGCAGCTAACACTCTCCCCACTTATGAATATGAGGAAGAGAATACATATTTTAATTTTCAGATTATGTGACTGAATATTTAGCCTGCATATATGAAAGGAAGTGTACCATATGTGTGCCTTGTGCCAATGGGGGTCAGAAGAGGGTTCTGGATCCTCTGGGACTGGAGTCATAGAAAGTTGTGACCTGCCATGTGGGTGTTGGGAATCAAGCCTGGGCGCCATCTCTACTGCCTGGGAAGGCATTGCTTACAACTACACATGGGACCAGGAGACCAGAGCCAAATGAAAATGGTGGCTGTGGAGGGACTCATTTTATTCCAGGATCATTCTCAAGTGTAAGGATCCTTTGTGTAAACAGGATTATTCAGAGTCACAATGAAAGTAAATGGTAGTTTACCTGGAAAATGAGTTTATAGTCTTTTATAAGATCTATGTTTAAAAGTTCTCTTTTGAAATGAGATGGAAAAATTAAGACATTGAAGCAATGCTGATCAACGGCAAAGACCTTGTCATTGAGATACGCTATCGACTTGACCTTATCAAAACCTTTTTTCCTCAGATCATCGTAAACTTCTTCAAGGCTGTAAATATAAACATAATTACAGACAGCATGCATTAGAACATATTCACGTGAATACTTTTGTTCCTGAGACAATTAAAAATATCATTGTGCACAATGCATCTGATAAAACACTTCTAGCTGAGCTAAACGATAATTAGACACAGAAAATGTTAACCTATTAGTATAATTTTATCAGAAATTTAGTAAGTTGATGGTGAGAGCTAAACTTAACCTATGACTTTAATCATTTCCCCAAATGTGGCCTCGACCCTTAGAAAAGTAATAGTTTTTTACATTATCTTAAAAGAACGGGGTTTTGAAGTATGAATGAAGAACTGAACTGAAATGCATACCTTACTTTACCAATATTTATCCAAGCATACAGAGGCAAAGTCGAGGCCCGCTGTTCCTGTTTCCTAACTGTCTCTGGCAGAATATGGTAAATCGAAAGGGCATCATGCTTGATCCGACATCTCGCCAATGCCGCAGCCAACTTTGTCTTAAAGCTAAAGACAGAAAACCCGTGAACTTGAAACAAGACTATCAACCCTTCATTTGAAACGTTTAAAAATAAATCACATTTAGAATGCTAACAAACATGTCTGTCATTCCATTTCAAACTTTTGAAGCCTAAAATAAAAATTTGTGATATTCGAAAACAGAGGTCCAATAGTCCTGATCTTCTGTTCTGTTTCTTGCTGCCTCTGGATAATTATATGCCCCTCAAATATTCACAACATCAATAGTTAGAGAAAAACATTCTTGGGATGAGTGTAGAATTTCAAGCCAGACAAACAGACGCTGAATGCAGAGTCTGTCACTCACCAACTGTGTGACTTTGACAATGTCACTCACTCCCAATCTTGGCCTCAGTTTCCCTATCTGTAAAGGCAGTCAACTTACCTTAGCGTTCGTGTGTGTGTACCAACCAAGACAGCCCAGGACTAGCACATAGCAGGCAGTGATTATAGTCTGGTTAATAATATTAAAATGGCAAGAGTACATTGATAGCACAAAGATTTCATTAATCTCTATCAAACCCTGCTTAGTTTTGAATATCCCATGTTTCCAAGTCCCAAACAAGAGGAAAGAAAAATGTTAATGTCACTGTGAAGACCCAATACAGTATAATGAATGCAAACAGGATTTTTGTGGCGTTTTTAGAACTTTCCTAGTAGGAATCTAACTGAAATGAAGAAAAAAAATAAGAAAAAATAAGAAACAAATGTCACAAAAGACCCAAATACACACTGAGGTTTACTTGATGTGAATTAAAAACAAAACAACAAAACTAACAAAACAAAAGCGGGGTGCAGAATGTGCTGATAACTTGTTCAGGTGCCATTTCAGCACCAAGTGCTGGATGCTGCTTTCTTTCCCTTGTGCCATTAGAAACAAACTCCCTAGTCTAGATTTCATACCCACTTACCAACATAAAACTCTTAATTAGTAGGAACCCCTGAGGAGGGAGGGGTTAGCAAACAGTACACTTATTAGCACTACAATAAAATCGGCTTATCTCATTTTATGTCTAAATATCATAGAACAATAGCAGTAGACAGTGTATTAATGCACACCAAAGAATACACATAAAGAGTATGGTTTACTCTTCTCTACGAGATATATGTAAATACTTGATTGTAGAATGCTTTGATAAAAAAGTATTTCCAAATCAAACTTAGTTCAAGTTTGCCATAATAAGTGCTGTTGAGTAAATTATCTGAGTTCCATCATTGAAGCTGCCCGACTGTCTCTCTTACCTTTACCAGCATTCCTATTACACACAGTCAGAGATTCAGCAATAAACGTCATAGAATTTCAAAGCTTAAATCTGCAGTGAATTCTATTAGCCATCGAAGGTTTATTAGGATATTGTAATTTAGCCTCAACCAACTCTTCCTGTCAGAATCCTACCACTCCCTCCCATAAACCTATCCTTAGTCACATATACAACACTGCAAGCTGATGCACACATGATCCCCCACCCCTCTCTCTTCCCTCGTTCTCTCCTTCCCCTCCTTCCCTTCTTCTCTCTCTCCCTCTCCTACTCCCTATCTCTCTCTCCTCTGCCTGGCCTCTCTATCAATTTACCGAGTTCAAACTTTTATTTCACCAAATACTAGCACAAGCCTTTAGATACAGCACTTTTCTAAGTTACGCAAGTAATTACTTTAGTAATTAGTATCTAATTAACAGGGATGTTGCAAAGATACTTATGAAAATGTACTTACAGTCAGGCTAATCAAGAAAAAGATTATAATTAATATGTTTATTCCTTTACAACTATTAACTAAGTACTGTGATGAAACCTGGACCTTTTAAAACTAAACAGATCATTTGGGCCTCTGGTGGCTTCTACTGTAATGACAGCAGCAGAGGGGCAAACACAAGATTGCTGCAAACTTGAAGCCGGCTTGATCTACCTGGTAATGCCCTGTGATTCCCCTACTCCCCCAGTATCTCCCCCCACAAAAGGATTCTGAGACGTAAGTAATTGGCAACTTGGAAAGACAAAGAAACAGCCCTGGCACAATATGATGGTTGCTATGAGATACATAAAGGAAAAATGTACTAAGAAGAAATATATTGGTATCTGTCCCAACGGAATTTCTAAGAAGCTTGAGTTAATTAGTAGAGGGCAGCAATGTCCAGACTGCAAAGGAGAGAAAACAGAGAGTAAGAGCAAGGGTTCTCCAAACACAGCATGAGAGGAGACACACACAGAGGGCACAATATCCTAGAAACCTTGAGATATTAAACAGCACAACACATTTACTGAACAGAGGGTGGAGAGGCAACAACAAATCGTGCATTCTTTTTTTTTTTTTGAAATTTTATAGTTTATTTATTTATGTATTATTTTTATACTCCAGAGTTCATTTCCCTCCCAGTCCACCCCCGACTGTTCCACATTTCATACCTCCTACCCCCAACCCTGTGTCTCCATGAGGATGTCCCCACCCCACCCATCCCACAAGACCTCTAAATTTCCTGGGGCCTCCAGTCTCTTCTTGAGGATTAGGTGCAACTTCTCTGACTGAACCCAGGCCCTTGAATCCCCTGCTGTATGTGTGTTGGAGGCCTCATCTCAGCCAGTGTACGCTGCCTGGTTGGTGATCCAGTGTCTGAGAGATGTCAGGAGTCCGTGTTAATTGAGACTGCTGGTCCTCCTACAGGGTTGCCCTCCTCCTCAGCTTCCTCCAGCTTTTCCCTAATTCAACCAGAGGGGTCAGCAGCTTCTGTTCATTGGTTGGGTGCACATATCTGCATCTGACCCTTTCAGCTGCTTGTTGGGACAACTCCTTTATGGAAAGCTGAGGAGAAACTGTGCATAATGTAAATGAGCCCTAGCCAGAGCACCTGATAGACAGGAAATGGTCCATAGTGGGTATAGACTTGGGGGCAATTATAGGGAGTTTGCAAATCATGTATTCTTAAGATAGGAGGTTGCAACTTTTTTGTCCAGCAAATAGAGGGATGCTTAAAAGTAGAGAAATCGTAACCAATTCATTGAGCAGATACACTTTAGTTCTTAATATATATTGCAGGCATAAGGTCCAGAAACCAATGGGTGGACCAGGAAAGAGTTGCTCTTGACACACAAAGTTTGAAGTCTAGCAGGAGACAGACAAGCAAACCAAAACCTTTTAAAATGTCCTAAGTACTACTAATAAGCAAAAGCATATTTCATTGTGTACTGAGATTTTATGGTGTAGTAAAAGGTCCTTGCTAAGGGAGTCTAGAAACATTTCCTAGGCATTAAGTTCCAGCTAAGACGCAGAGAGGAGAGAAAGGGAGCCGAGAGTAATGGAAACATTGTTGCCAAAGGTCCCAGCAGAGGAAGCCTCCAGCCAGAAAGTACCTACCAATTCTGAAGTACAGGCCTCAGAAGAAGGGTTATGCAGAGCTTGAAGGAGACTCAGAGGAAAGGAAAATAAAAACGGGAATTTGGAGCATCTCAAGCTGATGTGAAATCTGATTATCTGGGCCTGGGTCAGGTTACTTCGCTCAGTATATGGATGTATAAATAGCTCTGTCATGGTATAGTAAGTCTCTTGGGAATATGTCCAGGAGTGATATGCTGGGTCAAATGGTAGTTCTATTTAGCTTTTTATCGAAAAACTTCCACTTTGATTTTATACTGGGTGTATCGGTTTAAATTTCCACTAAGAGTAAACAGTGGTTCCTGCTTCTCCATATCCTCACCAACATTTATTGTCATTTGTTTCCTTGTTAAAGAGTTAATTTTTGTTATGAGTATTTTGTCTGCACCATGTGCATGCAGTTCCCACAGAATCCAGAAGAGGGCACCATATCCTCTGGAATGAGTTACAGACAGTTGTGCCCTACTGTGTGAGTGCTTAGGACTGAACCAGGGTCCTCTGCAAGAATAGCAAGTGCTCATAACTACTGAGCCATCTCTCTATCCCTTCACTTGTTTTCTTGATAATAGCCATTCTGAATGGGATGAGATAGGATTTCAAAGTAGTTTTAATTCTCACTTCTTTGGTAGTAAGGAATGTTGAATACACACAAGTTTGTATTCTTCTTTTTCAGAAGTCTGTTCATCTCTTCAGTTCCAAAGCCCATTTTATGACTGGGTAGGTAGTTTTCTTAATATTTAGGTGCCTTTAGTTCTTTGTCTATGATATTCTGTTGGATATATAAATGGCGAAGACTTTTCTCCTATTCGGCTGCTACCTCTACACTTGATTAGTGATTTCCTTCCCCATGCATCTTTTTTAATTTCATGGAGTCCCATTGTAGATTGCTGCTCTTAAGTCCCAAACTATCAGAGTCCTGTTCAAAAGTTCTTACATGCACATCCTAATTTTTCCTCTGGCAATTTTGGAGTTTCAGGTCTTAAAATCCTTGATCCATTTGATCTGATTTTTTGTGCAGAGTAAGAAAAAGGAATCTGGTTTTATTCTTCAACATGTAGATACCCAGTTTCCCTGGCACCATTTGTTGAAGAGCCTATTTTTTTCTGTGTATGTTTGGCATTTGTCAAATGTCAGGAGGCTCTATGCAGTAGCATGGACTAGATGTCTGGTCCTTATCCTAGTCCACTGGTCTGCACATGTTTTGTGATGGTGCCATACTGTTTTTATTTGTGTGGTTCTACAATATAATTTCAAATCGAATATAGTGATGACTTCCAGCAATATTCTTGTTGTTCAGGATTACTTTGGCTACCCAGAGTCTCTTACGTTTCTGGGGTGAAGTCTATTATTGCCTTTTTCTATTTCTGAGAAGAGCACCACTGCTCTTTTGGTTGGGTCTTCATTTATTGGGAAGATTGCTTTTGGGAGGGTGGCCATTGTTAATGTTGTTTCTACCAATCCATAAACATGGAAGGTCGTACCATCTTCTAGTGACTTCAATTTTTTTCTTTTGCAGCTTAAAATTTTCACTGTAGAAGTCTTCACTTCTTGGTTAGTTTTGGGATTGTTTGTTCATTTTGTTTTTTAAATGCTGTTATAGATGGGACTATTTCAGATGTCTTTCTCAGTATGCTTGTCATTAGTGTCTCCGTGTATTTATCTTGTATCCTGTAACTTTGCTGAAAGTTTTACCAGCTCTAGAGGTTTCTAGTGGGGTCTTTAGGGTCTCTTGTATGGAATCATCTGACAACAGGGATAATTTGACTTCCTTTCTTCCTAGTTCGGGTCTTCACTTCACTCTTTTACTACTGTAACTAAGGCGCGGAATACTATATTTAATAGAAGTGAAGAGGGCAAAAACCTTGTCTTATTCCGGATTTAGTGTGACTGCTTCAAATACAAAACATTATTTCAGTGTTTTACAAAACATTATTTCAGCGTTCCTATAGTGGGGGGGTGGGAATCCTTTGTTTCCCGATGTGTGACCTAATATGAGAACTTCGATGGGCTTCTGAGATGAACGTATGTTCTGTGGTGTTTGGATGGAGTGTTCTGAGGTGTCTATTAGGTCCACTGGACCTAAAGCCCACAGCAAGCCCAGTCTCACTCTCTCCCTGCCTCTAACTTGCAGATAAGATGTAAGCTCTCAGCTACCACCCTCCACCATGCCTGCCTGATGCTTGGTCCTTTCAATATGTACTACTTTCTCTGTTCTGCACAAAAAGTATGTTGACTATGGCGTGGGGTGTTTCTTCTCTGCTCCTACCCATTTGGTGTTTGGGGTGCCTCTTTGATCAGGTTGAGATCTTCCGTTTGCGAATTATTCCCCATATACATGTGTGCAGTGTGTATCATTGAGTGCTTGTATGTGTGTGGGGTAATTGTGGAGACCAGCAATTGATAGTGTCTTCCCCGGTCCTTCTCCGCTTTATTTACTGGGTTCAGGTCTTCTTTATATGGATGCTGGGGATGTAAACTTTGCCCCTCATGTTTGTGCAGTAAATTCTTTATCCAGTGAACCATCTCCCCAGCCTGGGAAATGTTCTTTTATGATTTTGTTGAAAACATTTCCTATGCCTTTGGCATGAAATTTTTCTTCTGTGTCTGTGATTTTTGGATTTCATTTTTTTTCATGGTGTCCTAAAGAACTTCCATGTTTCATTCATTCTTTTTTTAAAAATGTGTCGTTGACCTTGTCTGTGTGATCCCAATCATTTACCTTGTCTTCCATGCTGTTACTCAGCCCTCTACGCGTGGGCCAGCCCACGGCTGGGCCTGTCCACTGGACTTGCTCTTAGAATGCTCATTTCCAACATCAGTTCAGATTTCTCTTCAGTGTTTCTGCTTCTTTATTTTCATGTCCTGAAATAAATTGCCTGTTTCATCGAGCTGTTTGTGTCTTCTTGGAATTTATACAGGAATTTGTGTCTAAAAATTAATTGATAATCATTTATTTGTTTATAAGTCTAGACTTTTCTCTAAGTCACTCTTATCGGGGGTTACTATGGGATTGGTAATAGTTAGTTAGGATTTTTTGTTGTTGTTTGTTGTTTTGGAGACAGAGTTTCTCTGTGTAGCCTTGGCTGTCCTGGATCTCTCTGTGTGTAGACCAAGCTGGCTTTAAACTCACAGGGATCCAACTACCTCTGCCCCCGGGTGCTGTGATTAAAGGCCTGTTTCACCACTGCCCAGCAGGATTGGTAATTTGGTTTCCATGTTTCTTATGGGTTTGCACCTGGCCCTGCCCATCTTCAGTTAGACTGTTGGTAAATTGGGCAGGCAGAGCTTGCTCTTATTTCAAGTCACCATGTTCTTGGGTAGTGGAGCAGTTTGTGGAGTTCATGAGTGACCGGTTGTATCAGGCTTGAGATGATGTCTTTCCTTGTTAAGCCGGTGTTCAGAGCACCAGGACCTGTCCCTGTTCTCCCCTAACAGTTGGTACTGTCTGAAGTAGCCACTGTGAGTCTGCAGGAGCAGCTGACCACAGTCAATCGCTGCTTTGTTCCAGCTGCTTTAGGGACAGAGGGACACTGGTGGCACTGTGTGTATAAGGTTATTGTGGACACGAGCAGAAAGAAAAAAAGGTGCAGTGGGATTTAGTGGTCAGTACTGGGATGCTGGATATGAAGTGGAGGAGGGTAATGGACATAAATAGGGAAACAGTCATCAAAAACAAGACAGGGGAAGGATATGGTTTTGTTAAAGATGCAAAGGAGAGGGTTATAGATTTGTTTCAGATAACATGAAACAGTCACATCCATCCAGCGGTGGAGTCAGACAGCCTGCAAAACAGACCAGCATGTGTTCTTTGAGAGAAGAAGAAGAAAAAGGAAGTGATATGGAGAAGGGAAGCGCGCGCGCACACACACACACACACACACACACACACACACACACACACCATGAACGGTTGGAAGCCAGCTGGCTGGCTACACTGACCTTGGGTTTATACAAATAAGGAACGACTGGGGCCAGATAAACATACAGACTGTTGATTCTGAGTCGCTTGACTCCTGGAATTTTGTCTTGCAGTTGGGAGCTCCTTCATATTGCCCTGTCCCCTGGATGATGCTCCTTGTGGATTTTCTACCACTTTGCCCTTGGACAGTCTCAGAACCACACTCAAGTTTGCTCATGGAACCCATCAGTAGCCTCTCCGGGAGTAGAGAATACCTCAGCTGTCATTGCTGTGATTCAGGCAGGCAGGCTGGAGTGCAGTGGTTGGAGCACCGTTTGGAGGTTGTGCGTCTTTCCAGACATCTTGGGTTCCCTGCTGGGGTCTTAGGGGGCAGTCCTGGGGCACTAGACAATGGAGGCCCCTTCCTAGATATCTGATGATTCAGCTTCTGTTGATTTCCTGCAAAATGTCCCCAGTAGGCTGGCCTATGCATGTCGGCAACAGCAGTGGTGATCTACTCATCTGATTATACAAGTTCACTGGGAGGGATAAGCAAGCAGATCTTAGAGACGAGATATGTAGTTGTTGCTCTGATAAGATCCTGTTCCCTTCAAGACCCTGTGGTCAGCCTCTGACTCCAATGTGGCTTCTAAGCCACCATCTTCCCAATTCCAAAATGAACAATTTATTGTTGCTTGGAGCTAATCTTCTGCTGGAAAAACATAAGTTCCACACAGATAACCTGTTTCAGAGTCTTCACTAGAAAGGTTAAATGGTCAAAGAAGGGGCAGGAAAAAGAACGTGAAAGAAAAGCTCATTTTAAGGAGTAGTTTAAGGGATGTTCTGGCAAATGACACACTTTGGGGCATAATGGGTAACGAGAAAATTGGGGAAAATAAGAAAAAGCATATCTGAGCAAAAGTAATCCACCCGCATAGTCAGCTTAATATTCACGAATCATTTAATATGCTGTACCACTTAGAAAAAAGGTCACTGCTGCCTTTCAAAACTTCTCTGCTTTCTTAATTCACCAAGATGGCCGTTTTTCACTTCCTACATTACAGGTTGGAAAGTCCCTGTAGGTGTGAGGCCAAGACTGTTCTAAGGCTCAACTTACTCGGTTTTTGTCCTCTCAGGGATCAGAGTTCTATGTTGTTTCTTGTATAACAGCTAGAACCCTTACTTCATTGATTTTATACATTTTCTAAATATCCATGATTGTAGGGAGCGGCTCGGTAAAACAAAGATGGCGCCGACATCCAGTCCTGTCTGGTAGTAAATGACTTATCACGCATGCGCAGGCTTGTCCCCTTGCCAGGGCGGCTGTAGGATAATGAGTTGATCCGGCGCCCACCTGTGGTGAACAACGGTACTGCGCATGCGCGGGTTTTGCACCTGGCGCCAGTTGGCCAGGACGTTAATATGCTAATGAGGGATTCATGCTCTGCCAATCCCTGAAGGACAATTAGCATAGCCCCAGCCTGCTGTGTATATAAGGCGAGCGCTTTTGCTGCTCGAGGTCCCCGTATCAGCAATGAGGTGGTCCTGCAATAAAGGCTGTTGAGAAGAATCCGACCATGTTGCGTCTTCCTTACTGGCCGAGGCGGGCGCGACACATGATATTCTATTTTGATCACAAAGTTACACCTTAAAACATATCACTCTATTGGGGCGGTAAAGAGCTGTAATCTCAACAACTGAGAGATTGGAGGCAAAGCAATCATGAGTTCAAGGCCAGACTCAGCTACACAGCAAGTCCAAGGCTTACCTGGGCTACACAAGACCTCGCCTCAAAGATAAGCAAATTTCACTTTACTTGCCCTATGGAACAGATCATGGGGAGTTAGAACTATAGCCAGGGAATCCAATGGAGAGTCTCACTCATAGTGCATGGATGTGGACAGCAGTAAAACTGCGAATAAATGGACTCAGCATCTGTTTTGAAGCTGGAGTCATCGGACTTGATGCATTAGCTACCACAGAGTGTAGCAGAGGGGAAGGGAGGACGTACCTTAATTGAAACATGGAAGACTTGAGGTTGAACAGTTTGGAAATCCTCTGACAGGAATCTACAGCTAATAAGTTAGTCTAAGAAAAGAAACTAACTAGAGAGATGGCTCAGTGGTTAAGAGCACCGACTGTTCTTCCAGAGGTCCTGAGTCCAAATCCCAGCAACCACATGGTGGCTCACAACCATCTGTAATGGGATCTGATGCCCTCTTCTGGTGTGTCTGGAGATAGCTACAGTGTACTCATATATAATAAATAAATAATATTTTTTTTAAAAAAAGATCTATTCACAGAGCTGGATATAGCAGTGCACGCCTTTAATCCCAGCTCTTAGGAGGCAAAGGCAGAGGCAGGTGGATCTCTGAATTTGAGGCCAGCTTGGTCTGCAGAGTGAGTTCCAGGGCAGCCAGGGATATGCTGAAAGACCCTGCATTAAAAAAGAAAAAGAAGAAAGGAAAAAAAAGAAAAGAAACTAGCCACACAACTGTACCATATATATGCAGGCACGAGGGTCAACAACAGGACTTTCCCAGCATGGACTAAGGAAATGGAGTAGAAGACAGAATGTTAAAGAGAGAAAGAATGAAACACAAACTAAGAGAAGCAATAGAAGAAGGTAAAGAACCCAGAGTTCTTCGACCTCTCCAGTTCCCAACTCTGTTTCCTCCCAGGTCCTTATGGGAGCACTCCCTTTATCAGAACATTCTCTATTCTTGCTCAAGCAGACGGGCACAGCCTCTACAAAGCTAAGAACCTTAATTAAAACACTTGTCATGGTAGCGCTTGCTGACTGCGGCAGGAGGGACACCTGAGCTTAAGAGTTTGAAATCAACCTCAGCAACATAGCTACTCAAAACAAGACTGTAATTGTATCTTTTAAAATGAAAGACCCCAGCTTAGCAGCAGTAACGCCATTTTGCAAGGCTGTACTTAAGATGACTGGTTCAGGGAAAGGTTAGAACACTGAGTACACAGCGGCTGCCAAGCAAGATATGTTTGGTTGAAGGCCTGGCAACAGGACGACTTCGGTTGAGCACCTGACAATGAAAAAAAGCCCCAGGAGAGGTCCCACACCCTGGTGGGGGGCCGAGTCAGTCGTTATGTTCCAAGAAGGTAGCTAAGAAACTTGCCCCCGGGCTGAACCCTTGGGGGGCCGAGTCAGCCGTTATGTTTCAGGAAGGTAGCTAGGAAACTTGCCCCCGGGCTAAACCCTTGCCATATTAGAATCCACCAATTATATCCCTGTAACCATGCATCTGCTTCTGTATGCTTGCTTCTGCTCCCCAAAATCCTATAAAAGCCCATCCTTGGTTCCGTGGGGCGCGCCAGTCCCCCGAGTGACTGAAGCGCCCACAGGTGCCTGTGCCTGTGTATCCCGACAATAAACCAAATCCTCTTGCTGATTGCATCCTGTGGTGTCTCGGTCTGGTCTTTAAAGTTGGAGGGTCTCCATCCCGAGGGAAAGTTCTCCCTGAGAGCTTTTCATTTGGTGCATTGGCCGGGAAAGGAGATCCTCCACCCAGGGACCACCGACCACCCACTGGGAGGTAAGCCGGCCGGCGTCTGTCTGTCTGTCTGATTTTGTCTCGTTCTGCCTTATTCTGTCTGTTCTGTGAGCGCTCAGCCAGGTTCTGTGAGCGCTCAGCCAGGTCTGTTCTGTGAGCGCTCAGCCAGGTCTGTTCTGTGAGCGCTCAGCCAGGTCTGTTCTGTGAGCGCTCAGCCAGGTTGTTTGGAATTTGGGCGGGACGAAGAAGGAGCTGACGAGCTCGGACTTCTCGCCCCGCAGCCCTGGAAGACGTTCCAAGGGTGTTAGGGGCCCGACTTTTCGGGGCCCAATCTGGGAGGAGAAAGATCCGGACTAACCTCTGTCTGTATTTTTGGCTTTCAGAGGGCCCCGGACCTTTACCACCTCCATCTGACTTTTTGCTTTCAGTTTGGTACCAAAGCCGTGCAGCACGCCTGTCTGTTGTTTGTTTGACTGTTGGTGTTGTTTGTTTTCTCTGTGTTCTAATCTTCCTTAGAACTAACATGGGACAGTCCCTAACAATGCCCCTAAGTCTCACTCTTGATCATTGGGAAGACGTCCACGACCGGGCACACAACCAGTCCGTCGAGGTTAAAAAAAAAGGAAAATGACAGACTCTCTACACATCCGAGAGGCCCACTTTCGGAGCAGGATGGCCAGTGAATGACACATTTAATAAGATCATTATTTTACAGGTTAAAGATCGGGTCGTCCACGGACATCCTGACCAGGTTCCTTATATTATCACTTGAGAGAGTCTCGCCTTAAAACTCCCCCCCTGGGCGGAACCCTTCGTAGACCCGAATTGGCCTCCCCTCAACCCCCAGCCTGTCCCCTCGGCCCCGCCCGGTCCGCCGGCCACGTCTTTCTCTCTCTACCTTTGTGAACTAAGAAACCTGTCCTCCCGGCAGACCCAAACTCCCCTCTCATAAATCTTCTCTCTGACAGGCCCGGCTAAAACGGAGGAGGCAGAGCCGCCGGCCAGATCAGTTGCCGGGCCACAGTCTGATAAGGGTTTCTCCCCTGTCGCAGGGAGATTGCGCAATAAGCTCGAGGTGATGCCAGATACAACCTCCCAGGCTTTCCCACTTAGACAGGGAACCGGTGGCCAGACCCAATACTGGCCGTTTTCAGCAGCTGACATTTACAATTGGAAACAACACAACCCTTCTTTCTCCAAAGATCCGGTGGCACTCACCGACCTAATAGAATCTGTTTTACTTACCCACCAGCCTACTTGGGATGACTGCCAACAGCTCTTACAGGCCCTCTTAACCTCAGAAAAAAAAAAAACAAAGAGTGTTCCTAGAGGCCAAAAAGCATGTTCTGGGAGATGATGGGCGTCCCACCCAGCTGCCTGAGGACCAAACTGGGATTTTAATACAGCTGAAGGTAAGGGACACCTACGCCTTTATCGCCAGTTGCTTCTAGCGGGTCTCCGAGGGGCTATACGACGCCCTACTAATTTGGCTCAGGTAAAACAGGTATTACAGGAAACAGGGGAAACTCCCTCCGCCTTTCTAGAGAGACTTAAGGAGGCCTACCGTATGTACACTCCCTATGACCCAGATGACCCAGGACAAATGACGAGTGTCTCTATGTCCTTCATCTGGCAGGCTGCTCCAGATATCAGGACTAAGTTACAGAGGTTAGAAAATTTACAGGGCTATACATTACAGGATTTACTTAAAGAAGCTGAAAAGATTTTTAATAAGAGAGAGATAAAAAAAAAAAACAAAGAATTGAGTCGAATCTTGGCCACCGTAGTACAGGGCCAAGAAAGGAAGGGAGATAGGGGGGAGCTCGAAAGGGGCTGAAGCTGGATAAAGATCAATGTGCCTATTACAAAGAGAAAGGGCACTGGGCCAGAGAGTGCCCCAAGAAGCCTGGCGGACCCCGAAAGCCTCGACCACAAACCTCCCTCTTGGCTCTAGATAAAGATTAGGGAGGTCAGGGCCAGGAGCCCCCCCCCCCCCGAGCCCAGGGTAACGCTTAAAGTTGGGGGGCAGCCGGTTACTTTCCTGGTAGACACAGGAGCCCAGCATTCAGTCCTCACCCAAGCTTCAGGACAACTCAGCGACCGGACGGCCTGGGTACAAAGAGCTACTGGTGAGAAACAATACCGATGGACTATGGACCGCCGGGTTCAGCTGGCTACTGGTAAGGTGACCCATTCCTTCTTACATGTTCCGGACTGCCCGTACCCTCTGCTGGGCCGTGACCTGCTCACCAAACTAAAAGCACAAATTCATTTTGAGGAAGGAGGGGCCCAAATAACTGGCCCCCACGGAACTCCCCTTCAAGTTCTAACCCTATGAACCGGGACAGGACACTGGCTTGGGCAGAGACTGGTGGGATGGGGTTGGCGCTCCAACAGCCCCCCTTAATTACAACTCCAGTCTCCATAAAACAATACCCCCTGTCACATAAAGCTTATCAAGGTATAAGGCCTCACATTATGAGGCTTCTGGATCAAGGCATCCTAGTCCCCTGCCGGTCGCCTTAGAATACGCCTCTTCTGCCTGTTAAAAAACCCGGCACTGGAGATTATAGGCCAATACAAGACTTGAGAAAGGTCAACAAGAGGATAAAAGATATTCATCCGACTGTTCCAAACCCTTGCAATTTGCTCAGTAACTGTTCATCGATGAGAAACAGGGGTATATGCTAAAGGGGTCCTAACACAAAGGTTGGGACCCTGAAAACGCCCTGTGGCCTACCTGTCTAAGAAATTGGACCCTGTGGCCTCCGGCTGGCCACCGTGCCTAAAGATGGTGGCTGCTATTGCTGTCCTGATCAAGGACGCTAGAAAATTGACTTTGGGACAGCCACTCACCATCCTAGCACCCCACGCAGTGGAGGCCTTGGTAAAGCAGCCCCCAGACCGCTGGCTCTCTAATTCTCGCACCAAGCCTTGTTACTGGATGCAGAACGGGTTCAGTTTGGGCCCGTAGTCGCCCTCAATCCTGCCACCTTGCTTCCTCTACCAGAGGAGGCAAAACAGCATGACTGCCTACAAATCCTCGCAGAAGTACATGGAACCAGGCCGGACCTATCGGACCAGCCTCTTCAGAATGCTGACCACACATGGTACACGGATGACAACAGCTTCTTGGCAGAGGGAGAGCGAAAGGCTGGAGCTGCGGTCACTACGGAGGACAAAGTGATTTGGGCGAAAGCCCTGCCTGCTGGTACCTCCGCACAACGGGCTGAACTCATCGCCTTGACTCAGGCGCTCAAGATGGCAAAAGGTAAGAGGCTAAATATATATACAGACAGCCGTTATGCCTTTGCCACGAAACACATCCACGGGGAGATCTACCGGAGGTGGGGGCTGCTCACATCTGAAGGTAAAGATATGGCTAAAATTCTGGCCCTCTTAGAAGCCCTATTCTTGCCCAAAAGACTGAGTATTATGTATTGTCCAGGACACCAGAAAGGGCACAACCCAGAGGCACGAGGAAACCGGCTGGCCGATGCCACGGCGCGAGAAGCGGCCATGAGCAAACAAATCTTGCCCTTAAATAGCCCAGACCAACCCACGCCCCCACCAGTGGGACAAACCAGTTGGGTTTACGCCCATGAGGACATAGAGCTCCTAAAAAAATGGGGGCCATCTACCACCCTCAACTAAAACAGTGGGTCTACAAAGGACTTTTGAATTGATCTCCTTTTTACATAAATTAACCCATTTGGGGTTTAAGAAGATGAAAACCTTACTAGATCGAGAAGAGATAAATCTGTGTTTTTTTTTGAATTGGGACAAAGCGATACAAAAGGTGACTGAGAGTTACAAAGCGTGCGCTCAGGTTAACCTGGGAAGGACCATGATTGGACAAGGAGTTCGTCCTAGGGGACACCGTCCCGACATCCATTGGGAAATTGATTTTACTGAAATTAAACCAGGTATATATACAAGTATCTCCTAGTGTTTATAGACACCTTCTCAGGATGGGTCGAAGCCTTCCCCACAAAGCACGAGACTACAAAAATGGTCACCAAGAAGCTCCTCGAGGAAATCTTTCCCAGGTATGACATGCCTCAAGCGTTGGGGTCGGACAACGGGCCCGCTTTCGTCTCCCAAGTAAGTCAGTTGGTGGCCAAATTGCTGGAGATTGATTGGAAATTACATTGTGCCTATAGACCCCAGAGTTCAGGTCAGGTAGAACACATGAATAGAACAATTAAGGAGACTTTATCCAAACTTACGCTTACAACTGGCTCAAAGGATTGGGTGGCCCTCCTTCCCCTAGTTCTATATCGGGCCCGGAATACCCCGGGCCCCCATGGTCTAACTCCTTTTAAAATAATGTATGGAACACCACCCCCATTTGTCCATTTCTTTGATTCAAACATTGCTGATTTTGCTGACAGCCCTTCTCTGAGGGCCCATTTACAGGCCCTACAGATTGTGCAGAGAGACGTCTGGGGACCTTTGGCCGCTGCTTACCAGGACAAGCTTGAGCATCCGGTGGTGCCACACCCGTTCCAGATTGGAGACACCGTGTGGGTACACAGACACCAGACCAAGAATCTCGAGCCACGGTGAAAAGGACCCTACACCGTCCTCCTGACTACCCCGACCGCCCTAAAGGTAGACGGAGTCTCGGCTTAGATCCACACACCACACGTCAAGGCAGTCCGGTCTGAGGAATTGACTAATCACAACACTACACCCCAGACATGGAGAGTTCAGCGCACTCCAAACCTTAAAGTTAAAACTCCTACGTGGCTCCTCCTAGCCCTTTTGTGGCCTAGAGTCAGTGGGGGAATAAGCCCCCACCAGACAGAAATTTCTTGACCAAGTCGAGTGAAAGATTTCACTCTAAGTTAGCAAAAAAATGGGGGAATGAAAGACCCCAGCTTAGCAGCAGTAACGCCATTTTGCAAGGCTGTACTTAAGATGACTGGTTCAGGGAAAGGTTAGAACACTGAGTACACAGCGGCTGCCAAGCAAGATATGTTTGGTTGAAGGCCTGGCAACAGGACGACTTCGGTTGAGCACCTGACAATGAAAAAAAGCCCCAGGAGAGGTCCCACACCCTGGTGGGGGGCCGAGTCAGTCGTTATGTTCCAAGAAGGTAGCTAAGAAACTTGCCCCCGGGCTGAACCCTTGGGGGGCCGAGTCAGCCGTTATGTTTCAAGAAGGTAGCTAGGAAACTTGCCCCCGGGCTAAACCCTTGCCATATTAGAATCCACCAATTATATCCCTGTAACCATGCATCTGCTTCTGTATGCTTGCTTCTGCTCCCCAAAATCCTATAAAAGCCCATCCTTGGTTCCGTGGGGCGCGCCAGTCCCCCGAGTGACTGAAGCGCCCACAGGTGCCTGTGCCTGTGTATCCCGACAATAAACCAAATCCTCTTGCTGATTGCATCCTGTGGTGTCTCGGTCTGGTCTTTAAAGTTGGAGGGTCTCCATCCCGAGGGAAAGTTCTCCCTGAGAGCTTTTCAAAAAAGACTTTAAATAGTTTAGTTATTTGTATTGTGTTTGAGAAGGGGGCATTTGTGCATATGCATGCCACCTGGCAGAGGTCAGAAGATGACATCAGATCCTCTGAGCCATCAAAGTGGGTACTGGGAACCAAATTCAGGTCCTCTGTAAGAGCAGTATGTGTGCTCTTAACACTGAGTCACCTCTCCTGACCCCATATATCTTTATCTTCACACATATATTTTTCTGTATGGCTCTGCTGTTCTCTGCAACTCAATTATTAAATGCAGGCATTGCTTACAGTGTGTACTGTGAGTTGTGCATAATATAAATATATAAATATAAATAATATAATATAAATAATATTGGATACGGCTTGCATTTTATGAAGGTTTTAAAGAACAGGGTCTCATTGTATAGGCCATGCTGGCCTGACACATACAGTCCTTCTGCCTCATTTTCCCATGGACTGGGATTACAGGCGTGTACCACTAGACCTGGTTTATGTAATCCTGGGGTGGGGGTATAGGGCATATTGGTAGCAATGCAATCAGATCTGTGTCATGGCCCAAAGGAGGATGCTGTATATTGTGAGGAAAAGGAAACATGGGGTTCAGAAGTCCTTAATTAAGCAGTGATACCTTCTGATCTCTCTGGCTTCATAAGCCAGGCCTTGGCTAGTGTTGTCACCTACTCTGTTGCTAATGAGATCACATACTAGTCTTTCTTGGAGTGTTGTGGCTTTCCTAGATAACTCAGCTAACCTGAGCTCCCACTAGCCAGTTTGAGACGACATTGTGATGGCCATAAGAATTTCTTAATGCCAGACTATATCAAAGAGAGACCCAGCAAAGCACAAGAAGTCAAGGCTACTCCATAGCATGCTGCTGCATCAGTCTCTGAATCTGTCCTGTATGTGCACCTGGAAAGCAGCTGGTTCAATACTGATATGGACAGTGAGGTGGTTTTACAAAAGAAACCACCACCTCAGCACCTCATGGTACCTTCTCCAAAATTGACCATTAATCAGCCACAAAACAGATACAAGAAGATTGAAATAATAACATGCATCCTATCAGATCACCACAGACTAAGGCTGGTCTTCAATAACAACAAAAACGACAGAAAGCTCACATACACATGGAAGCTCAATGATAACTTGGTCAAGAAAGAAATTAAAGACTTTTTAGAATTTAATGAAAATGAAGGCACAACATACCAACACTTATGGGACACAATGAAAGCAGTGCTAAGAGGAAAACTCATAGCTCTGAGTGCTTCCAAAAAGAAACTGGAGAGAGCATACACTAGCAGCTTGACAGCACACCTGAAATAGAATAAAAAGTAGCAAATACACCCAGAGGAGTAGACAGCAGTAAATAATCAAAACCCAGGGCTGAAATCAGCCAAGTAGAAACAAAAAGAACTGTACAAAGAATCAACAAAACCAGGAGCTGGTTCTTTGAAAAAATCAAAAGGGTTTGAGATAAACCCATAGTCAGACTAACCAGAGGGCACAAACAGTATGCAAATTAACAAAATCATAAATGATAAGGGAGATATAACAACAGAAACAGGAAATTCAAAAAATTATCAGATCCTACTACAAAAGCCTTTACTCAGAAAAACTAGAAAATCTGGAGGAAATAGACAATCTTCTAGACAGATAACCAGGTACCAAAGTTAAATCAGGATCAGATAAACCATCTAAACAGTCCCATGACCCCTAAAGAAATAGAAGCAGCCATTAAAAGTCTCCCAACCAAAAAACAAACAAACAAAACAAAACAAACAAACAAACAAAGCCCACAACCAGATAGGTTTAGTGCAGAATTATATCAGACCTTCAAAGAAGACATAATACCAATACTCTTCAAACTATTCCACAAAATAGAAATGGAAGAAACATTACCCAACTTGTTCTATGAAACCACGATGGTGCTTAAACCTAAATCACACATAGACCAAAGAAAGAGAACTTCAGACCAATTTTGCTTATGAATATCAATGCAAAATACTCATTATAATTCTCTAAACTGAATCCAAGAACACATCAAAACTATCATCCATCATGTTCAAGTAGGCTTCATCCCATGGATGCAAGAATGTTTCAATATAAAGAAATCCATCATCATAATCCACTATATAAAAAAACTCAAAGAAAAACACATGATCATCCTATTAGATGCTTAGAAGGCATTTGACAAAATTCAACACCCCTTCATGATAAAAGTCTTGGAAAGATCAGGAATTCAAGGCCCATGCCTAAACATAGTAAAAGCAATATATAGCAAACCAGTAGCCAATGGAGAGAAACTTGAAGCAATCCCACTAAAATCAGGGACTAGACAAGGCTGTCCACTCTCTCCCTACCTATTCAGATAGTACTTGAAGTCCTAGCCAGAGCAATTAGACAATAAAAGGAAGTCAAAGGGATATAAATTGGAAAGGAAGAAGTCAAAATATCACTATTTGCAGATGATATGATAGTGTACTTAACTGACCCCAAAAGTTCAGACCAGAGAATTCCTAAACCTGATAAACAACATCAGCAAAGTGGCTGGATATAAAATTAACTCAAACAAATCAGTAGCCTTCCTCTACTCAAAGAATAAACAGACTGAGAAAGAAATTAGGGAAGTGACACCCTTCACAATAGTCACAAACAACATAAAATACCTTGGTGTGACTCTAACCAAGCAAGTGAAAGATCTGTATGATAAGAACTTCAAGTCTCTGAAGAAAGAAATCAAAGAAGATCTCAGAAGATGGAAAGATCTCCCATGCTCGTGGATCGGCAGGATTACTATAGTAAAAATGGCCATCTTGCCGAAAGCAATTCCTATCAAAATTCCAACTCAATTTTTCATAGAGTTAGAGCAATTTGCAAATTTATTTGGAATAAAAAAAAAAACCCAGGATAACAAAAACTATTCTCAACAATAAAAGAACTTCTGGGAGAATCACTATCCCTGACCTCAAGATGTATGACAGAGAAGTCATGATAAAAACTGCATGGTATTGGTACAGAGACAGACAGATAGACCAGTGGAATAGAATTGAAGACCCAGAAATGAACCCACAGGCCTATCTATGGTCACTTGATCTTTGACAAAGGAGCTAAAAACATCCAGTGGAAAAAAGATAGCATTTTCCACAAATGGTGTTGGTTCAACTGGCAGGTCAACATGTAGAAGAATGCAAATTGATCCATTCTTATCTCCTTGTTCAAAGCTCAATCCAAGTGGATCAAGGACCTCCACATAAAACCAGATACACTCAGAAGCCGTGGCAGGACAATGGAGGCTGAGGTAAAGATCTCGCTCTGTGTATTTACAGGTTGTTATCAATGTTCCTAAGGGATAGATGGTACCGGGCTTTGTATGTTTAAGTGGGCAATTATATCTTATCAATTGGATCTGAGATTATTTTGTTGTGTGTTCTTTTATGTGATGGTTTGAATGTAGGAAAGTGTGCGACGGCAGGAGACACTGGGCCGCCTAGGAGTTGGGATGTGTTTCTGCCAAGATATCTAGCAGATATCTTGGGGCACCGCGGTGCTGGACCTAGTGAGGTAAAAGACACCAATACTTTTTTTATTTTTTATATTTTTACAACAACAGATGGCGAACCAATGTGATGGGCAAGAATCCACTAGTAATCCTAAGAGTTGAGAGAAAGTTTTTATTTTCTAAGAGGAGGCCAGCGCCATGTTAAGTCATGTGATATCTCAAGCGAGGGGGGGGGGGATTTAACAAAGAAACAGGGAAGTAGCCTGGGCTGGCAGGTTGTAGGTCCCCTGCTGTGTGATAAGTAATGGCAGCTCAGAAAGTTGGAGATTAAAGCTGCTTTTTAAAGAAAGTTGTTTAGAAAGTCTTTCAGGACACTCATATTCTTTTTAATGTGGGCTCAACAGGAATTTTGGGTTGAAATCCTAGTTAGACAAGCTACTTCTTAATTACAGGTATTATTAAAAGGTGATTAAGTTTGTTTTTAGAAAGAAGAGAGTAAAGAGATTACCTGAATCAGATGGGGCTTTTCATCCATGGTTCAGAACATAGATAGGGAAAAATTAGTCACTACCTCCAAGTAGAGAGTTGTGATGAATGTCTGTTAACACCAGGCAGAGTGAATGCAGACATATATTATAGAAGTTATTAAGGATAAAGAAAAATCTGTGGCTCCGGGTAGAGAGCTTAACAGATGGATATATTTTGGGCTAAAGTTCTGGTTTGATATGTTGCTTATTGATATCGTAATTGATAGAAAGTATTTGGTTTGTTTTATGAATTACCCCGCTAAAGGCCATATGGCTCGTTAATGCCGGCTAGCGAGGGTTTGTGGTTACTTTTGATATTTACAACAGGAGGCTTGAATTCTCTTAACGTGGGCTCCACGGGAATTTTGGGTTAATTTCCTGATATCACAGAATACAAAAGCCTATCAGGCTCATTGTTTAGCTTACTTCCTTTTTAAAAAATTGTTTAGTCTTCATGATGGGTTTGACTTTGAGTTTTATGGTTATATTATTACTCTGGGAGAGAGTGCAAGATACAAGCTTTTCTGGTTTCAGTCTAAGGAACAAAGTATTTTGGAAGAAAGATTTTGTCTTTGTGTTTTTAAAAAGAGTGATTAGGCTCTGGAAACCTCACAGAGTCTTACTGATCAGATTTGATAGAGGTAGACCGCCTGAAAAAATTAATTCAAGAGGATCAAACAAAAAGAGAGATTCTAAACTTTTGTCTTGAGAGTTGTATTTTACAGAGTGTGCCTACTTGGATTCCTGGTCTCAAGGACTTTCAGCTGGGTCCAGTCAGGACACATCGGCTACGGCATTTGCTTCATTCTTCCTATCCCCTACACCCAAGGATTTCTCAACGCCCATGTACAGCTTGAAGAAGTTATAAAGGAGTCGTTGCCCCAATTCTCTACTTTGGGGGGCTGAAAGTGGTTATTCTAAAGTTGTTTTTATGAGGAATTTAGAAATGGATGTAATTTAACAGGGAGGAATTAGCTAGATTGAGTTGTACAGTCATAATCTCATTTTGTAACTAAGCTAAAATCATATATTTGCTTTGGAATAGAATTTATTTGTCAAAAAAGTTTAAAAGCACAAGGTTTAGAGCCAGTCCTTCTATTAATGTCATTACAAACTTCTGAGTTGATTACACATGTGAGTTAAAGGCTAAATGGCAAATATATTGCTGACTTTGTGAGAGTACTTTCAAGATATTATTAAGATATAAAGACAACAGGGGTTAGGGATTTAGCTCAGCGGTAGAGCGCTTGCCTAGCAAGCGCAAGGTCCTGGGTTCGGTCCCCAGCTCCGAAAAAAAGAAAAAAAAAAAAAAAAAGACAACAGTACAGATTGTCTTATATAGGTAGATGGTTTTAAAAAACGCCAGAAATCCACAAAATTTGAGATTTAAAGTTATTTATCTTTTGTTGAGACATATCTGCTCCTAACAGTTACCCTTTGGTGGATTTAATGAAGAATGTGAACATCTCTACCTCCAGGTAAGGCAATACTTTGTGGCTAGGCAGCCACTGTACAAAACTACCTGTTTCATCTGCAGACTAATACTGTCCAGAAAAGGACAAATTATGCAGAATAATTGACTGATAAACTCTGCCAAGACAGGGTGATCAGCCCTTCAAAATCTGCATTTCAAGAGTCTGTCAGTTGATTTTGGGCCAGAAGGCTAAAGACTTGCACTCACATGTTGCTAACAGGGGACTGTGCTAGCGGAGATTTGTCTCTACAACCTCTCAATTCTGGAGCCATGTTAGGCTTCTTTTTAACTGATATAGTGATGGACTGGGTGTTGAGTATATCACATGTTTTATAAATTGCAGAATGGAAATAATTGTACTCAATTTATATATAGTGAAAAGGCTTTTTTAACTGGACAAAAAGGGGGAAATGTTGTGGTTTGCCCTGGAGTTATCTGTATTTTGATGCTAATTCCACTGCCCCAAGGACAGCTGCCTAGTCACATACTCAGGAATCAGGTGACTTCACCGAAACCTCCCCACTGAATTTGTAAAATACAGGTGAGGGCAGGTACAGGATAGAAGGAGGCCTGTCATTGGACGAGAAGGATGGATGGGCGGGAGAGTAGTTTGAAGGAGGGGGACTGGAATGGTAAGGAAGAGATAGGAGGGAGAGAGAAGGGGAGAGGTTGTGGCAGGACAACGGAGGCTGACATAAAGATCTCATTCTGTGTGTTTACAGGTTGTTATCAATGTTCCTAAGGGATGGATGGGCTTTGTATGTTTAAGTGGGCAATTATATCTTATCAATTGGATCTTAAAAAAAAAACCAGATACACTCAAACTAACAGAAGAAGAAGTGGGGAAGAGCCTCGAACACATGAGCACTGGGGAAATTTTCCTGAACAGAACACCAATGGCTTATGCTCTAAAATTAACAATTGACAAATGGAACCTCATAAAATTGCAAAGCTTCTATTAGGCAAAGGACACTGTCAATAGGACAAAACGGCAACCAGCAGACTTGGGAAAGATCTTTACCAATCCTACATCTGATAGAGGGCTAATATCCAATATATACAAAGAATTCAAGAAGTTAAACTCCAGAGAACCAAATTACCCTATTAAAAATGGGGTACAGAGTTAAACAGAGAATTCTCAACTGAGGAATACTGAATGGCCAAGAAGCACCTAAAGAAATGTTCAACGTCATCAGGGAAATGTAAATCAAAACAACCCTGAAATTCCACCTCACACTAGTCAGAATGGCTAAGATCAAAAACTCAGGTAACAGCAGATGCTGAACAGGATGTGGAGAAAGAGAAACAGTTCTCCATTGCTGGTAGTATTGCAAGCTGGTACAACCACTCTGGAAATCAGTCTGGAGGTTCCTCAGAAAATTGGACATAGTTCTACATGAGGATACAGCTATACCACTCCTGGGCATATACCTAAAAGATGCTCCAACATAGTTCTATTATGTTCAGAGCAGCGTTATTTATAATAGCCAGAAGCTCCTTCAAAAGAGGAATGTATACAGAAAATGTACATCTATACAATGGAGTACTACTCAGCTATTAAAACAATGGCTTCATGAGATTCATAGGCAAATGGATAGAACTAGAAATTATCATCCTGAGTGAGGTAACCCAAACACTAAAGAACACACATGGTATGCACTCATAGATAAGTGGATATTAGCCCAAAAGCTCAGAATACCCAAGATACAATTCACAGACCACATGAAACTCAAGAAGAAGGAAGGCCTTCAGTCTTAGAAGGGGGAACAAAATACTCATAGGAGAAAATACAGAGACAAAGTATGGAGCAGAGACTGAAGGAAAGGCCATCCAGTAACTGCCCCACCTGGGGATTCATCCCATATACAGACACCAAACCCAGACACTATTGCAGATGCCAAGAGGTGTTTGCTGATAAGAGCCTAATAAAGCTGTCTCCTGAGAGGCTTGCCTGAGCCTGACAAACATAAGAGGCAGAATACTTGCAGCCAACCATTGGTCTGAGCACAGTCCAATGAAGGAATTAGAGAAAGAACTGAAGGAGCTGAAGGGGTTTGCAATCCCGTAGGAACAACAATATCAACCCCAGAGCTCCCAGGGACTAAAGCACCAACCAAAGAGTACACATGGGGACCCATGACTCCAGCCACATATGTATCAGAGGATGGCCTTGTGGGGCATCAATAGGAGGAGAGGCTCTTGATCCTGTGATGGCTCAATGTCCCATGTAGGAGAATGCCAGGGTGGGGAGGGTGGTAGTGGATGGGTGGGAGAGCACCTTCATAGAAGCAGGGGGAGGGAGGATAGGATGGGGGGTTGCAGAGGGGAAACCAGGAAGGAGGATAGCATTTGAAATGTAAATAAATAAAATATCCAAGAAAAACAAAAATAAACAAATAAATAGAAAACCAAAACCAGACAACAACAGAAACCAGGGAAAGGGAGCTAGGTCCTAACTAGTACAGAGTCCATACAGATAATGGCTTTGCTCGTCTCCATCCCACAGCTCATGGCTATGATAGGTATGGGCTCTGCCTACCTCTCTACGCTGTGGAGAGAGTGGTGTGGTATACCAAGTTACAGTAGGGCATGGGGCCTAGATTCTGAATCCCTGGTTTTGAATCCTGGCTAATTCCCTTTCTGTGTGACATTAGGGAGATACCTTAACCTGTCTTTCAGTTTTCCCACATATAAAATTATAGGTTCCTTTATAATAACCAACTAATTAGGTCACTACATAAAGAACTTCTTAGAGCACCAACTGAGACAAACATTCAAAACAGCAATGATTATTATTCTGTTACCTGAATCTCCCCATCTTGGTCTTCAAGAACTTACATGAAATGGCTGGCATTTCCCCTAAGTATAGCATTAGGTGGACTGACAACCCTTACTGACTGTTCTTCGTACAAGACTGCTGTTGCTGCACTTCAGTCCTGGAGTTCGATAATCAATAAAACATAACGAAAGAGAGTATAATAACAAAGGCTGGGCATGGCTCCCTGTGTAAAGTTTGATTCTTAAATCCTACGGTGTTGGCTGGAGAGATGGCCCAGTGGTTAAGAGCACTGACTGCTCGTCCAGAGGTCCTGAGTTCAATTCCCAGCAACCACATGGTGGCTCACAACCACCTGTAATGGGGTCTGATGCCCTCTTCTGGTGTGTCTGAAGAGAGTGACAGTGTACTCATATACATTAGATAAATAAATAAATCTTTAAAAAGTCCAAACCCACTGTTAAAATCCTATGGTGGAAGAAGAGAAGCAACCACCAGAAGCAGCTCTGGCCCTCACACATGCCTGCATTTCCAGGAGTGCAGTCAGCTCTGGCCTTCACACATGCCTGCATTTCCAGGGGTACAGTCAGCTCTGGCCTTCACACATGCCTGCATTTCCAGGGGTGCAGTCAGCTCTGGCCTTCACACATGCCTGCATTTCCAGGAGTGCAGTCAGCTCTGGCCTTCACACATGCCTGCATTTCCAGGGGTACAGTCAGCTCTGGCCTTCACACATGCCTGCATTTCCAGGGGTGCAGTCAGCTCTGGCCTTCACACATGCCTGCATTTCCAGGGGTGCAGTCAGCTCTGGCCTTCACACATGCCTGCATTTCCAGGGGTACAGTCAGCTCTGGCCTTCACACATGCCTGCATTTCCAGGGGTGCAGTCAGCTCTGGCCTTCACACATGCCTGCATTTCCAGGGGTGCAGTCAGCTCTGGCCTTCACACATGCCTGCATTTCCAGGGGTACAGTCAGCTCTGGCCTTCACACATGCCTGCATTTCCAGGGGTGCAGTCAGCTCTGGCCTTCACACATGCCTGCATTTCCAGGGGTGCAGTCAGCTCTGGCCTTCACACATGCCTGCATTTCCAGGGGTACAGTCAGCTCTGGCCTTCACACATGCCTGCATTTCCAGGGGTGCAGTCAGCTCTGGCCTTCACACATGCCTGCATTTCCAGGGGTGCAGTCAGCTCTGGCCTTCACACATGCCTGCATTTCCAGGGGTACAGTCAGCTCTGGCCTTCACACATGCCTGCATTTCCAGGGGTGCAGTCAGCTCTGGCCTTCACACATGCCTGCATTTCCAGGGGTGCAGTCAGCTCTGGCCTTCACACATGCCTGCATTTCCAGGGGTGCAATCATTGAAGGGTTTGTAGAAGCTGGAGTGCAGTTCAGCAAAAAAGTTCTTTCCTAACATGCCTAAGGTCCTAAGTTCAGTCCTTAGCACTACCAAAAAAAAAAAAAAAAAAAAAGGTATCTGAATTTCTACTCTTCCGTTCTTCTTTTCTGCCACAGCCGTGATCCCCCAGACTTTCCAGCAGAAATAAGCTTCTGTCCTTTATAAATTACCTACTTTCTGATATTTTGCTTTGGAGGCACAAAAGAATATCCAATAAAGTGTTAGGTATAGGTTGGAATTTGTCTTGGATGTCACCGTGTGCACACGACGTGTGTGTGAGAGCAGAGGCTCCCGTGCCAAAGCGTGTGTGACCAGTGAATTCTTGTACAGCGTTAGAATTTCTCACTTGTTATATGTTAGATGGTTTTTAAGGCCGTCAAATAGGGAAACAAAAGTAGCTGTTTCAAATTAAGTTTAGCTTATCCATATACTAAAACTATTAGACATTTTCAATGATGTCCCATGTGTTTATAAACTGGATCATGCAATTCAACATCTAACAACAATGTGATTTAAAGTTAGATATTTAAACCATCCATGACTATTTGCCAAGGAACTCCAAACACATATATTTTTCCATACATTTTTGAGACACATGTATAAGTTATGCTCCATAGATGTTTCATAAATCCAAGTGCTAACACTGACTCACATGAGCATCCTTTTTACCTGTTAAGAAGGTTCTCTACTTCTTGAACTTCTGGTATGGTCACTGCGTCATTGGGAAGGACACGGGGCTGAAATTTTCTATCTTGGAAATCATACAGCATCACAATGATAAGGCTGTTCAACTGATCTGGCTACCAAGGGGAAACACACATGAAGAAAAAATGAACAATATCCCAGGGTTTGAGATATAACTCAGAGTAGAAGGCTTGCCTAGGTGAATGAAGTCTTAGGTTTGACCCCCGAAGCATGAGCATGAATATGGATGAGAGCAGTGTTTTTTATTCAGTTATTTTTCATAACAGAATAGGAACATGATTGTTTTTTACACAGTATGGTTAGATTTAGAAATAGAGAAAGTCTTCAAAAGAAGTATCTAGTGTGAGAGGATAAACCTTCTCAAAAAGGACAGTTTGAGATGTAGGAGTCAAAACGACAGGACTGGGGTCAAAACGCAAGTCTTAGAAGTAGGAAGGAACACATGTTTTAAAGAAGGCTCAACATAATGCAGAGCATTACTTAGGTCTGAGGGAGTCTGCATACTTTCTCTACACAGTGAGGCCGACCAATTCTGAACGTTGTTTACTTACGATTGTGGTACTTGAGAAGATATCGGTATCTATTAATATACTTTCCAAAATATCTTGATCTGCAAGACAAGGGAAAAGCCTGCTACCCAAAATATGAAACACACTTTCTAAGCAATGTAAAACTACTTTCACATGTAAAATGCACCTCAATTCCTAATAAATCATAGTAAGTCGTTAGAGTCTTCATGAACCCTGCACTTTCAGGGTTCAGGTTCTGCACAGATTCAAAGCACTATTTGAATAATTAAAGTAATCATAAAGGAGTTCTAGTCTTTAATTTATGACTTTTGAAAGACATTAAAGAAGATATAACTAGTAATATTGAACAGTAGGGCTGGAGAAATGGCTGAGCAGTTAAGAGTGCTGGTTGCCCTTCCAGAGGATCCTGGTTTGAGTCCCAGGACCCAAAGTGTGGCTCACAACTGGCTGTAACTTTATTTCCAAGGGAATCTGGTGCCCTCTTCTGGCCTCCATTGGCACTGTATGCACAACCATGTACATAAAAGTAGTTAAAATGTTAAACCTTTCTCTTTCCGGTTTTAAGTATTGCTGACATGTTGTATTAATTATTAAGTATTGTTAATATTTTGTTCTGAGTTTTTGTTCTGCTTATGAGAGAGGTTAGTTTATTTTAACATCCTTGTGTTAGTTATCAAGGTTTTTGTTAGCCTTATGATGGGAAATGTTCCTCTTCTTCTCTTCCTTTATTAGACATAATTGTAACTTAAGTATCTGGTAAAACTCACTAACGAAGGCACAGATGAGATATTTAATCCAAGACCGAAATGACAGGAGTTGCCATGTGAGGATCTGCGTAAGGACAGTAATCCAAACAGCAAAGAACAGAAAAACTACTCCGTAGGTGCTTGGTGGGAACTGGTAATCAAATTTCTACCCCCACCCCCAGGTTTGTGAGTATTTTTGATACACTTCAACTATAAGCATAATGTATGTTTTAATAAGGCAAACAGAAAGGAAGCCCTAGCTTTAATTCATCCAACATCCATGGGAAAAAAAAACCTAACGTATTGTAGACACTGGATTTCAGTCTTTATTTGGGAAATGAGAAAATCGAAGAAGACTAATTTTGGAGTGGAGACTATAATTCTCACAGGAAATCTTTTGGGAAACATTATACCTATTCAAGCCACCAACTTTGGAGACAGTTATGCTCTAATTTCATTTATAAGTAAAATCTCAGTTTTTGACACAGAAACTATAATTTCCAAAAGCGTGACAGACTTCTGACATGGAAGGGGTGTGCAGGCTATAAAACGTTGACCACTGGAGACATTGTAAAATCACAGGGGCAGAATGAAGGAAAACAGTACATGATTTCACCAATGTTACTCTCGTTTTTTAGGACTCTTGCAAAAAACAGTCACCTCTGTCTGCCTTTCGAATTAACTTTAGATATCTAAAGTTATATAACATTCTTACTCTGACGTATCAATTTAAAGCTATGCTTTATCCAATGTATTCTAAGTTTTGGGCAAGTGAAGGAAACTCAATACCCATATTAATAAAATAAAAAAAAAAAATCTACAAAGAAACACAGAGACACACACACAGCCCTCCTCGTAGTAGCAATATCTGGTTAGGCCCTATCTACAGTGACCCTTCCACATGGGAGCTGGCAGTTAACTACCATGAAGGAACCGTGGAAATTTGAGTCTGGCACTTTGGAGGCAAATTAGAAAGGAGAAACCTACTTAAACATGGCACTCCAAATTAAAGCTGTTGGCTAAGAATTGAATAATCTTGATTGGGTTGACTTAGTCCTAGTATTCACTGTTTAAAGACTGTACTTTTCTTCTTCTGTCTCTCCGCCGTCCCTCTCCCTTGAATTTGTCAGGCCTCATGAACTTAAAATCAAGGTGGACATACAGAGGAACACAGTGAGCTACATCTGGAGTGTTCGAGTGGTTAAGGTGGAAATTCCTACTCTTCCCATTAATGGAACTGTGTCTAGGTTTCATTGATGTTTGTGTGTGTGTGTGTGTGTGTGTGTGTGTGTGTGTGTGTGTGTGTGTGTGTGTGTTGTTGTTGTTGTTGTTGTTGTTGTTGTTGTTGTTTTCCTTTTTGAGAAGGGTCTGGCTCTATAGCCCATCCTGACTTGGAACTGCAAATCCTCCAGACTTAGCAGCTGGGCTTACAGGCCTAGACAACCATGCTGACTCCTGTTCATTTCATGACTTCACTATACCTATCTGACAAGTGCAGTAACACTCTGTAGTTTCCCTTAGAATCCTTCATTTTTAAACGGTTGTAATTCACCAAAGATACACACACGACTAAAAAATGGTGTGTCTGAAGGGCTAGGCTACGTTCTGCATCCCATTAATTTCCTTGCTTTCTCGCCCCATTACCCCCTCTCTACTCGCCTGCCTCCCCATCCCCTACCCCCCAGCCTCTGGTAACCTCCAAAACCGGTATTACTCACACTTCAGGGTACTGAAAGCCAACTCATAGGACAAACGCTGAAAAGAATCTTCCTCGGCCTGGGTCCAGGAGGACGGCAAGAGTTCATCCCCGTAATTTATGATGACTTTGTCTGCTGGCCTTTGGATTCGAATACCCTGAAAAATGTTTGCCGCCGTAACGTACACGGAGTCTGGATAGCTAGATTTTTCTAGCGCAGCTGAAGGTTTTCTCTTGGAAACTAAATCCCCTGACATCTCTAGGGAAGCGAGTTGGGAGAGCTCCTCCATATTTTCTTGGTCAAAAAAGTCCATTGCACTGTTCGGATCCAACATGTTTGCCTCTGATGTCAACTGCCCCTGATGTCAATAACTCAAGCTTCAGGTTCAATTCAGGTGGTTCAGGGAGATTGCTATCCTTGTAGTCTTAAGCATGGTCTCTGAGAAAAGAAAGGGTTACCTTGGTAAATCTCTTTCTACAGCACCTCTCTTGATTGCCCCTTTCTTGCGGCATATACTACTAGCCCATCGGAACACCCCATACTTCCAACTGCAAGGAAAACTTGCACTCAGGGATGGAAGGAACAACTAGAGATCCTCCCACCCCACCCCCACCCTCTCTCCCACCCCCAGGGTGAATTTCACCACAGCCCATTAAGGACAGACCCACTAGGTCCCCCTGGCCTCGCACCCTCAGCATCCAAGGGAAAAAGGTCCTACCACCTTCTCCGCGAATCCGCCCTTCTCTAAGGTTGGGATGTTTCCCCGGGGCTCTGGGGCTGAAGACGCGGCAACCTCTGTACTTGGGGCGCTGGAGGCAGAACCAGGCCCTCGGGAGCCCCGGGAGGCGACCGCCCGCGGAGGCCGTTTAATTCAAGTACAGCCACACCACCCGCGGGGTTCGGGCGTGGGGGAAAGCGCTCGGCGCCCGCGCCCGCTACGTTCGGGTCCCTGAGGGAAACGCTGCCTCCTCAAGCGCGTCTTCGGGCTCCGGGGGGACACTGCTCAGGACCGGCCCTCGGCTCTCGGGATCCCTCAAAGAAGGCTCTGGGTCCCTGAGGGGACGCTTCTCGCGACCACCCCGGGCTCTTGCAGCCAACCTAGCGGGTACAGCAGCAGGAAGCCAGGAGCTGGGTCCGTACTCGACCCTGGCTACCGAAATTTCCTCTAAGTCTTCTAGAGGCGTGAGCGGGTGCGGCAGGGTGCCCGGATCTCCATGGCAACGGGGGTGGGGGTGGGGCTGTGCTCCAGGCTTTCCGAGTGGGATCTGCTAGAAGTGACTCTTCACCAGTTTCTTGTACTCGTGACAGCCCTTCAGTCCCTCTTGGAAGTCAGGCCAGGGTTCCTGAGCACTCAAGCTTGGTTTCCTTCGTTAAACACTTAGGGATATTTTGAAGTAGATGGTGTAGTTCTGCGGCTTAACTCTCAGGCACCTGAGGCCCCCATTGAAATGCAGATGGCTGGACCCATCTCCGGGATTCTGAGTTTGGGCATGGGACTCAAGATTTTGCTTGCTATCTATCAATCAATCTATCTATCTATCTATCTATCTATCTATCTATCTATCTATCTATCTATCTATCTATCATCTATCTATCATCTATCTATCATCCATCTATAGATGTGTGTGTGTGTGTGTGTGTGTTATTGCTTCCCATTGTGGTTTCCTTTTTTTCCCCTCCACCCCTCCAACCCCCCCTCCTCTCGCTTCCCTCTACTCCCCCTCCCCCAACTCCAAACTCCTCTGTGCTGCAATCAGAGGCTTGAACTCCCAGGAGGATTGTTTCTCTTTGCCTTGAAAAGTCTCTCCTTTTGTCTACCTGGTAAACTTCTACAAAAAAATCTTTGAAACTCAGCCTTTTTCAACATTTGCATGTGTCTGAATGTAAATTTATTTGCTAAGCCAGAGATCCAAAATAACAGTGGGCTTGAACCTAGTAGAAAGTTGATACTCAGGACCCAGTTGGCACTGGCTTGGTGGTATTGGCCTTTAATCTCAGCACCCAGCATGGTCTGTATAGGGAGTTCCAGGCCATGCCAGTGAGACCCTGTCTTAATCATCCCCATCCCTTACCCCGCCCCCGCCCTCACTCGCATCTTGTAGGTCTGACTCTACTACACAGTTATCAGGAACCCAGGCTCCTCCTAAGGGTTCACCCAAGGTCTATCTATGTCTTTGTCAAATTAGTGTGAGATGGCTCATCCCAAGTCCACTTGCAGACAGTGATAAAGGGCAGAAGGCGGAGGGAGACAGCACGTCCATGCCTTCCAAGGACAGGACTAGAAAGATGCACATGTCACTTTGCTTGGTTTCCACTCCAGAATTAGTCACAGAGCGTGCTTAATAACGAAGGCTGGGAAACGAGTCCAACTGAAATTCAAGGGAACTATTGCTGTAAGGGAAGGGTGTTCGTAGTGACTGACAGAAACGCGGTAAACATACAGACAGAACGGGGGACCTGCCGTCACACGTGATCGTGGGGCACCTCTGATTTTAGCACCCTTTATTTTTTTATTAGGGATATCTGTGTACATACCTATATTGACCTTCTCCCTTCTTTCTATATACAAATCACACGCTCTAAAATATCTCTGCTAGACCTTTATCTTCATATCATTACACACCTCTTTTTCTAAGATGCTAAGCAAAATGCTAAGGTCACCGAGATTACAAATACGGAAGGTCGTTTGGAGGTCATGGTATGTTTTCCTGTGTAGTTTCCTGTGTAGTCTAACCTGCAGGGAATGTGAGCCGCTAGGTAGTTGTAAACTTTTAAGTATTGTCTTTCAGAATACTATTTGAGGACCTTCTTTTTATATAGTAGTTCAGTGGGTGACCCTCGGCTGTGCTGAAAACGAGATTGAATAAGAAAAGCCAGACTCCCTAAGCAGAACGTAAGCAAGTAGCTGTGTTAGTAAAGTCATGGTTACTATATTTTAAGCGCGTGTGTAAATGATTATAAGCCTGTGTCCTTAGCTCTTCTGGCTTATAGCCTCTCTGTGGACTCGCTGTACTGGAAGTGAAGGCTACAGAAAAACATATTAGGTTTCAGTGTACAGCACTAACAAGTAACCATAGCAATAAGTCTATGCATGCAGTTGTGAAAGTTGGGTAATAAAAATAGGTAGTGTTTGTCTAAATCACACTCGGTAACATGATCAGAACGTTAAGGTGGAGATGATACAGAATTCAAAAGTAGACAACTAGGGCTTTCTGTCTGCTAAAGGAAATTAAAGAATGGTTTCCCTCAGGAGGTGCAATTTTTGAAATACTTATATATTAACATTCCTTGCATTTGACTGAGACTACAAGTATCATTTATCCATATAGTATTTGATTACTTGCTTAAGCTTTAAATATGGACATAGAAAACTATGTCCAGGAGCTGGAGAGATGGCTCAGTGGTTAAGAGCACTGGCTGCTCTTCCCGAAGACCCAGGTTCAACTCCCAGCAATTACATGGCAGCTGTCTGTAACTCCAGTTCCAGGAGATCTGACGCCCTGATACAGATATACATACAGGCAAAACATGCACATAAAAATAAATACATTTTAAAAATATTTTTAAAAAGAAGAAAACTATGTCCAGTTCCACCAATGCTTGCTGTAGAAGGCAGGAGGACTGTGAGATGCAAAGGTTTAAATGGGGCATCTTAAACACTGGGCCTCAACTTACTATTGATTCTTCCCCCCACCCCCCACCCAGGCCTGTTCAGAAGTACTGCCAGCACAAGCCTAAAACAAACAGGCCTTGCACAACTCTGGCAGGGTTTCTAGGATGCTCTGGTCCAGATTAGGATGGACCAACTATTGATTCTTGAAAAAAGAGCATTATTTGTCTTTTCCAATATAAGATTTTTATTATTTGGGAATGTCACATAATACACAACAATTATGTTTACTTCCCAGTCCTTCCAGGTCCTCCCCTCCACCTGTGTGACCTCCTCCACCAAAAGAAGAAGAGGAAGAGGGGAGGAGGAGGAGGGGAGGAAGAAGAGAGAAAGAGGAAGATGAGGAGGGGAGGAGGAGGTGGAGGAAGAGGTGGAGGAGGAAAGGAAGAGGAAGATGAGGAGGGGAGGAAGAGGTGGAGGAGAGGAGGAGGAGAGGAAGGGAAAACAACTCAAATCCGTGTTGCCCGTATACTCACTGGAGCATGTCAAACTCCTAGTAGCCATCCCCTTAAAGAACACTGATCTCTCCCCCCACCACCACTCCCACCAGAAGCCATGAGCTGTGGAGAGCTACACTTTTGCATCCTTGTAATTTTTTTTTCTTTTTTTCGGAGCTGGGGACCGAACCCAGGGCCTTGTGCTTGCTAGGCAAGTGCTCTACCACTGAGCTAAATCCCCAGCCCCACATCTTTGTAATTTTTAAGCATTTTCTTTCATGGCTTCTCATCTAGGCTGCTACTTTTTTGAGGGGGTGAGCGGGCTGTGTGTAGGCATTGTCACAGAAACCTTCTGTGTCCCTCCCCTGTAAGTCTGCAGTCATCTGCATCACTGCAAAGCATCTTGCTTTTTGCTTTTGTTTTGAGACAGGGTCTCACCATGTGGCTCCAGCTGGGTTGGAACTCACAGAGATCCAGCCTCTGCCTCCTGAGCGCTGAGGTTAAGGTACCACGCCCAGCACATGGCTAACTTCCAGTACAGCACTTTTTGTCCTTTTTTTTTTACATATTCCACAGATTTATTTTTAAGAGCATGGGTTAAAAGGAAGAGATAACACAGAACACAGAAGTATAAGATAAATACCAATAAATTGTTTGTGGGGTTATGTTATTACCATAACAGAGTAGTATAGAGGATTCCCTGTATGTACAAAACCCAATAAATTAAAAATGTGTTCCTTTAGCAAGGCTAATTGTGGCAAGTCTAAATAGTCTACTGACCCACGGTCTCATTGGGAGCGCTGGTCCACAGGGTGTACTCTCACCCTTCTCTATTCTTTTGAGACAGGGTTTGCTGTAGCCCAGGGTGTACATGGTGTACTCTTACCTTTCTCTATTCTTTTGAGACAGGGTTTGCTGTAGCCCAGGCTGGCCTTGACCTTTGTGTGTTGCTGAGGTTGACCTTGAACTTCTAACCTCCATCTTTCCAAATGCTGGAATTACAGGTGTTCAATCACACCCCGTTGATATAGGGCTGGCTATTAAACCCAGAGCTTCATGCATGCCAGACAAACATTCGACCCACTGAGCTGTATCTCCTGGGTACGTTTTGGTTTTAAAAAGTCAAACTATTCCAGCATCTGCATTTTATTCACTTTATGAAAAAGGTAAGATATGATATTTAATGAAGATCCTTGCTCTAATATTCAGCATGTACAATCTAATAGACACAGGAGTCCCTTGTGAAATGTCAGGACTTATTATACACTGCCCTAGCATTTAAATATATTTAAACCACGGAGAGGAAATATGAAAAATTAAGTTATTATTTATTCTTCACTTGAACTTTAAGTCTAAAGATCATGTGGCTGAATAAAGATGTGATACAGAGAAAGGCGAACAAAGCCCAAAAGGAAAAGTGACCCTCACACAGATACACATGTGATCATGCAGTGCAGCCAAAAATTCAGAAGTTTAAAAATGCTACCTCACCCCTAAGGAGCCCTAAATACCTCAAATTCCAGACCCTGCTCTCGACCTGCAAGTAGGTAAAAGGTAACATTTCCTGAGCCTGCTCTCCCAGAAACTAGATAAAAGGGCTTAAAGATAAGGCCCTTAGTTACTTGATTCCCGACCTAGTAAAGGTAACAGAAAGCTTCTCCCAGGAACTAGCTGACCATAAAGTTAGATTACAATCTTAAAAGCAATCTTGAGAGACAGGAAGCTTCTCCTTGCGATTTTTCACATGACACCATCCCATCCCTGCCCCCTTGGGTTGTGTCTTCTTCCTTTAAATACCCCTTCTCCCAGCTACTGGTCGTTGAACTCCTGTGCCTCTGCGTGGGATATGAGTCTCAACCCCAGTGCACTGGTTCCTATCAATAAACCTCATGTGATTACAGCAAGGACAGTCTTGTGTGAGTTCTTGGGGGGTCGCGTCATCCTGAGACTTGAGTGAGGTTCTCCCCATTCTGGGGGTCTTTCAGTCACATCACATGAAACCTTCCCATGTGCACCAAAATGGACAGAACCATATCACTTTATGTTACAGACAGGGTGTGTTTCAGATTCTACAGCACAGTAGGGTGACTATACTATAAACAAAGCATATATATATATGCTTATACTATATATGTACTGGAGAAGAACTAGAAGAGAGACTCAGATTACAAATGTAAGTGATAAAAAACAATAGGATTCCTAGTTACCCTGATTTGGTCATTACACATTATATACATGTACCGAACCATCAGGGAGACATTAGGAAGGGAAGAGTTCTGGAGAGAGTAGAGGGAGACAAGAGAGGGGTACAGAGGCTGCACATGGTCAAAATACATCATAGACACATAAAAAAATTAGCACATAAATAGTTCCATAAGTATGTGCCAATAGGTATGTTAATGACAATGAAAGCTGAGGACCATGAAGCATGGTATGAAGGTGGGAAGGCCTATTTAACATTTGTATAGAACTATAAAAATTTTTCTATTCCTCCACCCCATGAAAAACAAAATTAGACAATAAAAATCCTCAATAAGATTTGTAACTAGGGCCACACATATGTTTCATTATAAACTGAATTCAGGGAGCCATCTGCTGGCAAATTGTTGTCTTTGATTTTTTTTTTTTTTAATGGACTGGGTTTCCAGAAAATTGACCAGGCGCCCCATTAAATCTCAAGATATGTAGTTTCTCAGCATCTAAGCACACTAAGGTGGCACAGTATTTGTTCCACATGCCTTTGCCACATTGCTTTAAACACTTGTAGCTCTGGAAAGGTTTCCTTGAACTCCAATCAGCACAAGTATTGGTTTCTTTGGTTTTGTTTTTGAGACAAAGTCTCTCTGTGTGGCCCTGGCTGTGAGTAGCACAGTTATTCAGGCTTGCTAAGTCTACTGAGGTCCATCCCCATTGCTTCAACATGAAACGTTGCCCTCCCCCTGTCTATCTCGCCCCTGACTGCTTGTCTGGACTTTGTTGTTGCAGCTGCTGTTGGGTTGTGGGCTTTTGTTTGTCTATTTTATTTTGTTCCGAGGATGGGGTCTGCTTTTTAGTCTAGTCTGGCCTTGAACTCTAGATTCTCTTGTCTCAGCCTCCCTAGTGTTGGCATTACTGGCATTCTTAGGTGAGTTCTTTCTAGTGTATGAACATCATTTTTTTCCCCACTACAGAGTCACGTTTAATCAATTTGTTGACTATTAGTTTTGGTGACTGAAAAACCAAAAGAGAATTCATTCTGGTCTCTGTAATTCCTTAGCTGAAGATTCTGTTTTAGAACGCTAAAAGAGATCTAGACACATAGCACCCTCTTGACGTTTACACATTTGCACATTCTTCCTTTGGTGCTAGAGGTCACACCGGGGCTCTGTTCACACCGAGCGATGCTCACGCTCGTGAGCTTTACCCACACTAAGGTGCAAGGATATGTGCTGGAAAGTCACCCAGCCCTACCCTTCAGGTGCCTGGAAATTCCTCTGTGCAGAAGGAAAAACAAAATACAAAGTACTTCGAGATCTTGACTTACCTTGAGCAGAGGGTACAGTAGGTGGATGGCAGGTCTCAATGCCTTGGCTTTGTTTTGATTTGTAATTCTGGATTAAAGATCAGATGACCTTTAACTAATGTATACATTCCTAATTATATTCATAACAAAAGTTAAACATTTGAAAGGACAACAGGTTCCATTCAAAGCCCTCTGGGACCAAATGTGTAGGTAGGTAGTCATCCCAGTGGAGAAGGCACACTGTCCGAAGCTGTGTGACTTTTGTGACCTCTCAGTAGGAGATAGGAAGAACCCTTTACTGGATTCTGGCCATGGGTCTGAAGGAGGATCCAAAGACCCATGGGTTTGCCCTGGATTAACTGTTCTCAGAAAGCAAAGGCAAGCTATGACTATGACGTGTCTCGTTCCAAATTGTAGCAAGGGTAGATGAGGGGAGGCTGAGAATGGATGCAAGAGGATCCCTTCACTAGGGTGAAGGGAGAGAACGAGCAGAGACTCAGAGCGGAGGCAGCTGTGTGGGGTGGGCAGCACAGTGACCACGTCTGAGATCAGACGACATTGTGAAATGGTCGGCTTGTTTGCTTGTTTGTTCTTTCTCTTCCTTGTGACCTCACTGTGACCGTGAGGTGCTCTGGGAGGTTACGTCATGGCTGTGAGAACCAAGTCAACTCGAAGACCAGTGTCTGTACATCAAGGCCTGCTGCTGCTGGTGCTGGTGTGTGTGTGTGTGTGCGTGTGTGTGTGTATGTGTGTGCGCGCGCATGCGCGCGTGCGTGTGTTTTTTCCCTGGAGAGCAAAGCTTTGGCTGTTAGTGGAATGCACTAGATAAATCTTGGTTACATCTGGATTGAAACTGAATGTTTGATGACATTTTGTTCTCCTCTTTTTAAGACAATGATCTTAGAGGACAGAGAACATAGCTCACACATCTTTGCACGTCCCTGACCGTGAAAAAGGTACTTGATATTATCAAAGCGAGATACAGCCCTGACAGCCTGCCGTCTGCTTCTGCCTTTCATCTCCCTTCGTCCTAACTGTTCCCTTAATCAACTATTATAAACACGGACAGAGAAACTTCACAAAGCAGGGACTTCTGTAGAACAGTCGCAGAATGGCATTGCTGCATAAAGCCATTCTAAAGAGAAATTTTACTCTGTGCTCTCTCAAGCATTTTAAAAGCTGGCAAGATGGCTCAGCACGTAAAGGTGCCTGCCTGCCACCAAGGCTGACAGCCTGAGTCTGATCTCTAGTACCCACATGGAGGAAGAGAGAACCGACTGAGACAAGTTGTCTTCTAACTTCCACACACATTCTGTGGCATGGATACACACACACACACACACACATGCATGCACACACACACACATGCGCACGCACACACACATATGCATGCACACACACACACATGCACGCACACACACACATACGCACATACACACACACACAAGTATATACATAAATAACAAAATATTTTAAGGGCTTCATGTACATATACATAGATCTCTTACATAAACATTTTTAAGAGTTTATATTATATATTGCACTGTGTATCCATGGATGCCAGGGCACAACCTGCACGAGTCAGTTCTTGTCCCTCATGCTCATGTGTCAGTACCATGCCGTGTTCCATGGGGCTAGTAAAGGGATTAAACGACAAATTCCCATTGAAATCTGGCAAAGGAGAATGCAGCTTGATTCAGCTGTGGAGCAACTAGCCAAATATTTTAGAAACAATATGTCCAGTCCTACAGAATCCTAGTCCCTTGATATTCACTTAGCCTAGAGTCCTCTTTTTGTGAGTCCTTCCCTGCAAAAGTCAGTGTGATAAAGTTCCGCAGAGAGGCAAACATCATCTATCCCAGAGGGGCTTGGTAAGCGCCCGCTGTGCACAGGCGTCTGCATCCTAACAAGTTAAATCATTATGAAAACAAAATCACAAAGTCCAGCAGTGTGGAGCATGCATTATGGGAAGGAAATTATAGGAAGGGATTTCACTAATCTCCCAAGCCAGTAAGCAGCTCTTTCTCACTATTCAACTTCCCTAGTTCTGTCTATTCTGTGACAATCATATTAACAAGTGGGAAGGAAACCCAGGTCATTGGAAATTTGTGGTTAGGAGACTGGAGTGTTTCTTGATGGGCTCACATAAGCACATGTCCATGTGTCGTTGTTGTTGTTTAATCAGGATATCCAAAAGAAACAATGCAGATGTTTAAAACTATTTATGGGTATTTTCGGGGTAGGGGCAGATATCATGAGATCAGCTACTGTTTAGCTTCACTGTTAATTCCTTCCTGGGGCATCTAGGGGTTACACTTGGAGGCCACCCTGCTACTTCCAGCATTGCTAGCGGTGGGAAAGCCATTCATTGTCTGACGAAGTCCCTCATCCATTTCAAGGTGAGCTTACAGGCTTTGCAATAGGAAAAAAAAAAGCATTTTCTGCCTTGCTGAGTTGTCCGTCCTGAATTTTAAATAAAGTAATAAAGCTGCCTTAGCACTGTGCAAAGGTCTTCTATTAACGCTAAATATGGCGTCTGATGAAAAGATTAATTGCTCAGCCTTTCTCTTCAGCTGAAATTCAAAAAACAAGCATCAAGTTTTGACAATGATGAATGTATAAATCCTGTCAGAACTATTATTTTTACACTACTATTTTTATCATAAATTTCTGAAAAAGAAGGCCTTAAAATATTAGCTAAAAAATAGACTTTGTGTAGAAAAGTGTGATGCTGTAAGGCGTGTTATTAAATATCAATTGGCAGTGCTCCCAGGTCCTTCAGACCAGAGTGACAGAAACTCATGCTTGGAGAACAGGGAAGATTTTAGGCTCAAAGGTAAAGATTTGAAGAACTGGGCAGCTATGGACGATTCTGCTAGGTGAACTCAGAGGCTTTGCAAACCAACTCTGATATCATTGGAAATTCTATGAAATGACCAAAACAACAACCGAGAGACTGAGAAATGTAAAATTTCCATGTGAAAGTCAAATTATATACATTTGATTTATTAAAAGACCTGCAGTCCAACTTAGGGCCAGGGCCATGCATGAGTAGGTCCTTTCCAAGTTAAGTAAAATAGTGTAAGAGGGTCTAAGAATTTCCCATAAGTTACTCAGTATTCTTGTTTTAAAACGAGTTAGTAGTCAGTAGGTCAAAACTCACCATCTCCTCCCTCGGTCCTTACCTTTGCTCTATGGGAGTTAAATCCCATAAAGACAAAGACAGAAAGCAGACAGATGACATCAAGAGCCAGTGACTGGGGGAACGAGAGAGCTATTGCTAACTGTTCGTTCATACCAGTGGGGACGGAATGGTGGAGCAGATAGACCTAGCCCCTGTATTCATGGAGATTCGTGTCTGTGAGGTAGATAGACAGGTGTGACCACCATTCTAGTCCACTTCCTTAAATAGAATAGTTGAAAAGCAACAAGCTAGGTCTGCAACATAGGCCAAAGGGAATGACTTTTAAGAGCAACTAAGTTGGTTGGAGGAAGGGGGCTGAGGAGGAGCAGGAAATCAATTGTGGTCCTCCTGGCAAAGCAAAACTGGGTTCAGGGGCCCTGAAACACTTCCTGCCATGTTTAGAATTTGGGATGGGAGGATCACACATATGATAGTAGGAACTCTGGTGAAGATTTCAGGAGGCCGGGAGAGAGGGAGGGTGATATTGGTGACACTGTGTGCTTTAATCAGGGTAGTGGCAATGAGGTAGGTAGATGGAGGAACAGATGTGTCAAAAGTTGAGTCAACAGGACTTAGAAAGAAGAGCTGGAGGAAGATGTTAGAGAAGAGTCCAGGATTATTACAAGTTTCTACAGGGAGCTACGTAGGTCACTCACCATCTTGGGATCACAGGAGAGGGGATCTGGGGAGATTTCAGTTGAGAACATGCAGGACTTGAGGTGCCTCTGGAAACATCTAATTGAATATGGAAACGAGTCAATGAGGAATCCGTGTCTAAAGCACAGGAAGGTTAACCTGGAGCCATAGATGCATGTCACTGCTGATGGGTCTGAAATTCTCCTCAAAGCCATGTGCTAAGAGGTTGGTCCTCAGCCCACAGTGGTATTGAGAGGTGGCAGAACTTTTAAGACGTCTTAGTTGGAGGGAGTTAAGTCACACGGTGAAGGCATCCCCTAAAGCACGTTGTTGGGGATGGTGGCCCATTCTTGTTCCCTTTGCTTTCCAGCTACCTTGAGGCAAACCAGTCTCCTCCGTGTGCTAGCAGTGAGGTCTTGGGCCAAGGAGAAAGAAAAGAAATCGCACGACTTAACCATGAGGGACAGCATCAGACTAGAAACTGATCAAAGAAGCAGACCGATGTGCAGCCAAGAGGAAGCAGAAGAAGCATGGTGTCATCGTATCACAGAAGCCAAGAGAGGAAGAAGGGACGAAACGTGTTCAGCACGGAAAGAAGGTGAGTTAGGAAGGAGACAAGTTTTCTTTTGAGGTTCTTAGTAATGAGGGAAATTCTGGTAACTTGAAGACTTCAGTGGGAAGCTAAGTTTCGGCAAGTAGATGACATGAAAATAAGGTTCCAGAAGGAATTATTTTGAGAAATAGGTCCATGGCATAGCCAGTGAGAAATGTCCAGTCAAATGGAATTTTCTTCAAACAGATGAAAAAGATGGGACAGAGTTAAGATGGTAAGAGCCTGTCAACCAACAAGGTGGGAGACATTTAAAATCAGAGAGAAAGTTGTGATACAGAACACGATGCCAGGCTGGAGAGATGGCTCAGTGGTTAAGAGCACTGACTGCTCGTCCAGAGGTCCTGAGTTCAAATCCCAGCAACCACATGATGGTTCACAACCATCTGTAATGAGATCTGATGCCCTTTTCTGGTGTGTCTGAAGACAACTACAGTGTACTTATATACAATAAATAAATCTTATAAAAAGAGAGAGAGAACAAGATGCCATCTAAAGTGTGGGGAGGGCACACGGGCTTTAGGAAGAAAACAGGAGAATAACTCAGGTGAGCACTGTAATGGAGGGAAAAGAAAGTCTCTTAGTTACTGTTTGTTGCTATGACAACACACCATGACCAAAGTTGATTTACAGAAGAAAGAATCTATTTGGCTTATAGGAAGAGGGATCACCCATAATGAAGGGGAGACACAGCAGCTTTCTGCTGGAGGAAGAAACTGTGAGATCTTTAAACACATGCATTGGGGCTGGAAAGATAGATGGTTCAGTGGTTAAGAGCACTGACTGCTCTTCCAAGAGACCTGGATTCAATTCCCAGCACCCACATGTCAGCTTACAACTGTCTGTAACCCCAGATTCTAGGGAATCCGACACCTTCACACAGACATACATGCAGGCAGAACACCAATGCACATAAAAATAAAATAAAATGGGCTGGAGAGATGGCTCAGCGGTTAAGGGCAGTGACTGCTCTTCCAGAGGTCCTGAGTTCAATTCCCAGCAACCACATGGTGGCTCACAACCATCTGTAATGGGATTTGATGCCCTCTTCTGGTGTGTCTGAAGACAGTGACAGTGTATTCATATATATAAATAAATAAATCTTTAAAAAAAAATAAAATAAAATAAAAAGTAAATTGAACACATATAGAAAACATAGAGTTAACCAGAGTAAGGTGACACTACAAACCCTCAAAGCTCAACCAACTCCTCCAGCAAGGTTCCATGTCCTCACCACCAAGGGTTCAAATATACCATGTGAACTCTCTGAATAGGGGAATATTTAAATCATGAAAACCAGCAAACGCATATGAAAAGTTCTCTATGCTCTAGATCTCCAGAGAGGCAGTTACTGGGTGTCTCATCACTTTAGAGTGGGAAAGTCAATATTCTCTCTCGTTCCAGTCATATGCTAGTGTCAGAGGTCTGAGAGAGTCCAGGAGGCTGATTCTGCAAACCTTGGTAGACAGAGAAAGAGAACCACCAGGGATACTAAGTGCTGTGCTGTTTTGAGGAACCAAATCAAAGGTGGTCCTATGACTTTGTGGAGGAAGAAATGTATTTTCTGCGCTCTGCAAACTCAGCTGCTGGGGATCTCAGTACAGGAATGGGTGGGTGATTTGGTTCAGATATGTAACGGTTTACTCTGTGACTGAAACTTACAATCCTTTCTGCTTCAGCATCCAGACCTGTAGGCTTAGATTTTTCAAAATCTACTTCAGAAAGGGTTCTCAAATGCTGAGACCTCCCTTCTAGTCCACCAACCAAAGGTAGAGAAGATGGTAATTAGGACAGGGAGTGTGGACCTGTTGAGAGGTAGTTCTTTGAGGCGATTCCAACCTCTGTTGTCAGGAGACCAGCAGTCCAGTTCAGTAGTGTCAGGATAGCAAGCACAAATCAGCAGCAGTGGCACAATCCAGCAGAAACAGCCAGGCCTCTGCCAAATTGGCACAAGTCAGCGGGAGCTACCAAGGTCAGCCAGGGATGCCAGGAAAGGTTCTCGGTTATGCTACTCTCAAGGAAGCAAAGGTCAGCCAAGACTTGAGACCAATGAAGCATTGCAAAGCTGGCCATGCAAGCACGCCATCACTGTCCATTGTCCTATATGTACTCTCTCCAAACATCACATGTCCTCCCATGGGTCTTGCCACAGCAAAATGCCATGGGACTCTGCATCACATGACACAAACAGAGACTTCCATGTCACAGACCCTTTTTATTTTATTTTAGCTATTGTTATTGATGGTGTTTGGATTTATTTTATTTATTTATTTATTTATTTATTTATTTATTTTTATGTACATTGATGATTTGACTGCATGTATGTTTGTGTGGGGACGTCAGATCCCCTGGAACAGGAGTTACAGACAATTGTGAGTTGCCATGTGGGTGCTGGGAATTGAACCCTGGTCCTCTGAAAGTGCTCTTTTTTTTTTTTTTTAAAGATTTATTTTATTATATATAAGTACACTGTCTTCAGATACACCAGAAGAGGGCATCGGATCTCTTTACAGATGGTTGTGAGCCACCATGTGGTTGCTGGGAATTGAACTCATGACCTCTGGAAGAACAGTCGGGTGTTCTTAACCACTGAGCCATCTCTCCTAGCCCTGGATTTGTTTTGTTTTGTTTGTTTGTTTTGGCCTGGCAGTCACTGGGATATGAGAGGATGGCTGCAGTACTGTCCCATGGAACCTAAAGCTAAAACGAGAGATAGGCAGAGCTGGAGAATGCTATGATGGAAGGAGGGTGATGGCGCCACGATTTCCTGGCATCATGTACTTTTAGTCTTGTTTTTCATCTCTCTCTCTCTCTCTCTCTCTCTCTCTCTCTCTCTCTCTCTCTCTCTCCCCTCTCTCCTCTCCCCTCTCCCCTCTCCCCTCTCTCCAATGAAACCATTATCTAGTTTCGGTTGTTTGTTTGTCTGTTTGTTTTGACCTCCCCATTTGGCAACAGTTCTTTTAGAAAGCAGCATCCAGATCCAATCCCTTCCAGCTCATACCATGTCCCAGCTTGGTCTGATAATCAAAACCATAATATCATTTTTTATTTTAGTTGTCATTCTTTGAAGTTTGCAATGGCCAGTGTCGTCAGAAGAACTTTAGAGTCCGTATTAGGCACACAGGACAAATGAGATGCAGTAGGGATGGCATGTTTCTTTGTTTGTTTGTTTGTTTTTAACATTTTAATGTGAATGACCTCATAGTAATCTTCTGCTCCGTATTAATAACTGATCACCAATAAATAATCAGTCCACAGCATCAATAGCAAGTATCATTGCCATACATATTAGGTGGCAAATTATTATAAGAATATAAAGTACTAAGGGCATGAGAACTTCAAGCAGCTAATAGGAAACCTTGAATGGCCCTCAAATAAGCTTGTTTTCTGAGTCGTTTAACCAACCACTGGGAGAAAAATCACTCCTCTGATATCAGAGTTTGTTTATGAGATTCAATGAGAAGCTGACCTCCTCGTGACGGCGGTGTTAATGATGACAGAATCGTAAGAAATGGCAAAGCTGCTGCTGAAAGACCAGCCTCCGTGGCCTGGGGACTATTTAATTCCAGATGGCCACGAGTTCTTATAGCAGATGCGTACTTACATCTCCCTAATATTCTCAGACTGGTCTGCGGCAAATCGTGAAGCTGGCAGACTGTCCCCCACCATGCCACCTTCCCAACAGACTCAGTGACTTGAATGCACCGTCAGTGTTTTATATTCTCACTACGTATCTGTAGCAGACATTTTCTTTCTGAATTAAAAATGTCGTTTCAGTGAGATAACGGAATTGATGGCGTTCTTGCATGTGACGTTTATCACCGGAAATGCCAGACTCAACAAACAGAGTTCACTTTGACTCCCTTCTCTGGGATTAGCCTGATGTCGTGGGTTTGACATATCTAGGCTCCTCAGAGCTTTGCTGATAAGTCTTGCTGGTAAGCTTCTGCCCTTTCTTACAAAGCCTAAGAAGGTGAATGAATGGCAAGCCATTTTTTATAATGGGAGGGCAACTTTCTTCATCCTTGTGATGATGTCATTTTGCTTCCTGTGGGAGTAGCAGACTTGCCCTGCTGAGACAGAAAACAAAAGCCATCAATTCTATTTATTTGTTTACCTATTTTTATTATTTTTTTTCTTGAGACATGGTTTTTCTATGTAGGCCTGGGTGACCTGGAATTAGCTCTGTAGACCAAGCTTGCTTTGAACTCACAGAGACCCACCTGCCTCTGCCTCCTGAGTGCTGGGATTAAAGGCACTAGGGGCTTTCGCCAGCCTTACACCCACCACTTCAGGTCAAGGCTAAGCCAAGTTCCATTCTCCACCCAAAGTTCTCGGGAGGAGCAGGAACATTCTTGAAAAACCACAGGATGTACTGACTGATAGTCACCTGACCCACCACGTCTGGCTTATTTTTTCATTCTAATTGTTTCAGTGTGGGAAATGGACCCCAGAGCTCTGTGCATGATAGACAGAATGTTCTAGCCCTGTTCTTTCTAACCTTGGATTGTTTGTACCTGGATGTATATTAAGAGTAGGGAGTGGGCAGTGTGTGTGTGTGTGTGTGTGTGTGTGTGTGTGTGTGTGTGTGCGCGCGCGTACGTGTTTCCTGTGCCGCTGTTCACACTGGTCTGCAAGGGGAAATAGTGATTGCAGCTGTCCCTACAGAGCTCTTCCATGGCTGGTGTCTTCCCTGGGATTTTCTGTTAAGGTGCACCCAGTGTCTGACTGCCGAATACTGCTCCAGTTTCCCTTTCTTGTAATGGTTTGCTGACAGAAAGTTAACTCTGGGGCTGGAAAGATAACTCAGTGTGCCCATGTCTCTTCCAAAGGACTCAATTCGATTCTCAGAACCAACATGGCGGCTCACAACCAGGCTGCTCACCACTATCTGTAATTCCAATTCCAGGAGCTCTAACACCCTCTTCTGGCCTTCTTGGGCTCCAGATACATGCAGGGGAAACAACCATTCCCATAAAATAATTTTTAAGCAATCTTTAAAAATATTTTTTCATGTTAACCGTGAACTTCAAAGTAGGAAACCTATTGTAAGGGTGAACGTGGGAACTGAATTGAGCCTTCTGTGCTCAGGTGGCATAAAAACCTAATTGTAGGCACGAGTAGCCCAAAACCCTTAATGCGGATAAGACAGCATTCAGCTGCCTTCAATAAAAAGGGACTTAAATGGAAGGAGGTGGCCTCAAGGAGAGCCAACGCAAACTCCAGGACTGAGAAGGCCATTGTTCCAAGTTCTGCTCGGGCTTAGGGAGATTGACAAGTTACTTCCACTTTCCAAAACTGAAACACCCAGGGCAAGGACACTCCTGGTCCCTGAGGCTCTTGGCCCCCAGCCCTAAAGGAGCTAGAGATTCAAAGGTACAGAGAGAAGCAGAAGGAAGAGGCCTTTGAAGGGATCTGGGGAGAGAGTTTTCACCCTGTGAGCAGCCCAGAACAATTCTCTTGTCTTTAAGCCATTTTTCATGCTTCTTAGCTCCAACCAGGGCTTTTGGTGTTCCTTCCTGGAGCCCTGTGCTGCGGCTGCCATGGCAACCGCTAATCACCAACCATCCAGAGTCAGTGATTATGTCCCTCAGTCCTCCAGAACCCGTCCTGGTCACCAAACATAACACTTAGCTATTGATGGCAAGAATGCACCATAAACCAATAATCACTAGTTTTCTCTCTGTGTATGTGGGAACTGTGCCACCAGACAGAAAACCTGGTAAGGTCGTGCAGATTCAGGAAACCTGGCAATTCTTATGATTGAGAATGGTAGGCATTTAAATCTACTCCCAACCAGGATCCTGTCCTGGAACACGTAATCACAACACCGCATCGAGAGGACAGTGACAAGCAGTTATGCAGGAACAGCGCCCGAAGTCCTTCTACATACAGATGGCATCCCTAACATCTCCAGCCAAGTCAGTACAAAGCATCTACCTTTATATCCCAACCCACCCCAAATGGTTTACCAGGTCCTACCCACAAGGAGTAAACGTGCCAGTTATTATTTTACCGAAGATTGGCTGAGAGCGCCTGTCCTACGGAGCTGTGACACTCCGAGAAAGAGTATTTTCCCCCAAAGCTTTCGTCTGGACCTTGACCTGGCCCAACCAGCTGGGTGCTCATGTCTACCGCAGCCACTTCTGCTCCACGGCCCCAACTTTGGCCCCTAGCCACCCACTGTGTCCTGCCATCTGCCACCGACTCCAGGGCAGCAGTGGGCCACAGAGGAGGCCCAGCAGCCCGCCTTGCTCTGGCTTTCCCTTGGAGAGTTGCAACCCTTTGGCTGCACCAGCCATACCACAGCTCCATGGATCCCTGCAGACAATGCCTGGTACACAGACCAGCATGTGCAAGTTAGGTTTACATAGTTGACCTCTCTCTCTCTCTCTCTCTCTCTCTCTCTCTCTCTCTCTCTCTCCTTCCCTCCCTCTCTCCCTCCCTATTTATTTTTAGGTAAGGCCTCACAAGGTTACCCTAGGCTGGTTTCCAATTCATTATTTTCCCACCTCTAAGTACCTGAGATTACCAGGCACATGTAACTGCACTCAAGTAATTATGATGATTTAAATATTCCGTATCTTGGGGACAGGAATGATGGCTCGTTGGTTACAAACACGCACTGCTCTTGCTTAGGATTGGAGTTCAGTTCCCAGCACACCCATCAGATGGCTCACAACTCCCTGGAAATTCAGCTCTAAGGGATCTGGTGCCTTCCTCTGGTCTCCATGGCCATATTCACATGCCCGTAAACATACACAGCCACATAGATAAATAACAATATACATCTCTAAAATAGTATCTGGGCTGGGGATAAGCTCAATGGTAGAATGCATAATTAATACACACGATGCCCCGGGTTTGGTCCCCAGCATTGATAAATAAATAATAAATCAATCTTGAATCAGTTATGTGTCTTGTTCGTTGCTTTCATACAGTTGTGTTATATGAAGGCAAGAACCTGACCCTGGGAGTCAGGGATGTGAATTTTACTTTCAACCTTCTACTTACTAGCTGTGTAGTCTATAATAGCTCATCATTCTTCTGAGTTCGATATGTTTTAAGTTTAAAAAATATATTTGCACATAAAAATTATGTGTGTATATATATACACATATATGTATAAATATATATGTATATATATGACCATGGCATATATATGACCTTGATATATATGTATATGCATATGCCAAGGTCATAGCCAAGGTGAGATTAATGACTCTTCCCATTGTGTAGGTCCTGGGTATTGAACTCAGGTAATAAGACACAGCAGTAAATGCCTTTCCTCATGTTAATATGCCAGACCTCAGTCAGTTCTTGCTTCAGAAACTGGGAGGGTCGGTTACAGTGCTACATGGCAATAGAATAGACTGAATAGGTAGCAGCAGGAGAGTTACAAAAACAGGGAGGGATGATCTGGCCTGTATCTTGCTGATAGGAAGCTTAGCTCCTATGAGGATAGTCCTTGAGACAGGAGCAGGTAAACACCCATGTCGTATCAAAAGAAAGGTAGGGAGGCAGGGCCTGCATTCAGTCCTGAGAACTCTATATCTGCTCTGTCTGTATCTGTGTGTACACCTGCATGCCACAAGAGGGCATCAGACCCTATTATAGATGGTTATATCTATAATAGGTTGCTGAGAATTGAACTCAGGACCTCTGGAAGAGCAGCCAGTGCTCCTAACCACTGAGCCATCTCTTCAGCCCAGCTGGGGAATTTCAAGTAAGTGATTATGAAAGACCCCCAGAGCGGGGAGACCCTTGCTCAAGTCTCGGGATGACACGACCCCCCAAGAACTCACATGAGACCGTCCTTGCTGTAATTAACGGGAACCAGTGCACTGGGGTCGAGACTCGTATCCCACGCAGGGGCAGTGGAGTTCGACCCCGAGAGGCTGGGAGAAAGGGTATTTAAAGGGAGAAACCACAACCCAAGGGGGCAGGGATGGCGTCATTGGAAAGTGTGAAGAATAACAGTGAAAAATCACAAGGAGAAACTCTCTGTTTCTCAAGATTGTTTAACTTTATGGTCTGCTAGTTCCTGGGAGAAGCTACTTGAACCAGCAGATGTAATTACCTATTCTATAGCCCTAGGAGGGGCTTCCTGGAACATACAATTCTAAGGCCTAACTGGTTTCTTTCTTCTGCTCTAAACTTTGTGTCTAGGGGGGCAACTTTAAAACTTTTACCTTTCAATTATTAGCATTATTCTCAATTCTTAAGGGGATAATATATGTGAAACTATTAGTGTTGTTATCAGAACATGATAAGCATTCAACAAATGCTAGTTACTATAATAATAATTATGATCACAACTGATACAGTTTTCAAGAAATGTTCCATAAATTCCAAGATGCAATAACTTATGTCTGAAGTGAGATCAGTTGCTGTGAATAAGGCTGCTTATGTGATCCTATGCTTAAGAGATTTTAAGAAATAGGGTTAGCAGGATGGCTCGGGGGATAAAGGCCCTTGCTTTACAAGCCTGTTAACCCAAATCCAACCCCCAGAACCTAAATGCCTTAGTCAGAGTTTCTATTCCTGCACAAACATCATGACCAAGAAGCAAGTTGGGAAGGAAACGGTTTATTCAGCTTACACATTCACATTGCTGTTCATACCAAAGGAAGTCAGGATTGGAACTCAAGCAGGTCAGGGAGCAGGAGCTGATGCAAAGGCCATGGAGGATGCTGCTTACTGACTTGCTTCCCCTGCCTTGCTCAGCTTGCTTTCTTATAGAACCCTAGACCCCTACTACATCTTAACTGTCTGTTACTCCAGCCCAGGGATATGCAATGCCTCTGGCCACCTCAGACACTCATATGTACACACCCACCCACCCCACATACTCATAATTTTTAAAAAAGAAACCTATTTAAAGAAGACGATCTCAGGTTGGCAGACAATCGAGGGGGTCTCACCTCACGCTTAGTCCCTTTGCCCTTTGCTCTTGAGCGGGTGACAACTTTTACCTCCATTTCTCTCTTATTCTCCTCATGCTCCTGTTGAATCCTGTTCCTTCCCAACTGACCTTTCTTTAATGACCAGATGAGCTTCATTAGCATTGCTTACAGAAGGGTGGGTGGAATTGCTTATAGTTGCTTATCAATGGTTTACCAGCAATAATGTCTCTCCCTTCCCCATTAACCATCAACTGCTGATAAATTTTTTACAAAGAGGTGGGGCTTGTGAGTCTTTACCTTCCATGATAGGATATTGAAGAGCCCAATTGTGTGCAGGTAATTACAGCTGTTGTGACTTCAAGAGCACAATGGCCATGTCATGCCTGAAAGTCCATATTCTACACCACTCCACCCCTTGGCCCTGTTCTTTTCGCCCTTTGATCCGTTTTGTACCCTGTAGTGTCCTCCTCTAAGCCTTTGACATATAGGCTTCATGCCTTCCTTATGCTAACCCTTGAGGTTTGCCTACCTTCCCAGTGTCGATTCTTATACAGGTCTGTCTGTCCATCTGTCTCTGTTATGAGACCAGGACTCATTAGGAAAGGATGCTCTGGGACTGGGGAGATGGCTCAGTCCATAAACCACCTGTTGCTCAATCATGAGGACCTAAAGTTGAATCTCAGCTCCCATTTAATAATCCAGCTGTTGTGGTTTGCAATCCTGGGCTGGATAGGCAGAGAAAGAGGATGGGATGGGGTCCCTTGCCATCCAGCCCAGCCTAACTGAAGAGTTCCAACCCAATAGAGACCCTCTCTCCAAGGGGGTGGATGGCATCCCAAAGGGTGTCACTCAAGGTTACCTCTGGCCTCCATGTGTACCTATACATACATACATACACTTTAACATACATGCGTGTGTGCATGTGTACATACACACTCACTCATACACACACACTCATACACACTCACACACACTCAAACACACACACACACACACATACACACTTGCACTAGTGCATCTTAAAAGAAAGAAAAGATTCTGATAGGTAGGCATGTAATCCTAGTACTTAGGATGCTGAGGCAGGAGGATTGTCTTAATTCCAGGCCAGCCAGGACAACATAGCAAATTCCAGATCAGCCTGGTTTACAGAATGAGACCCTGTCTCAAGCAAATAAAAACAGACGAGAGAGAGAGAGAGAGAGAGAGAGAGAGAGAGAGAGAGAGAGAGGAAGGAGGAGGAAGAAGAAGAAGAAGAGGAGGAGGAGGAGGAGGAGGAGGAGGAGGAGGAGGAGGAGGAGGAGGAGGGAAGAGAAAAGAATAGAAGGAAGGGATGAAGCCCAGAAGGAAATAACAAGTTAGTCATCTGGTGATTCCCACCAGAAACCACAGGATGGAATGTTCCATTCACCTTGGTACTGGATTCACTGTCCTCACTGCAGGGCAGAGCTGTCTGACCAGACAGCCATGGGCCAGGTTTACCTACTGAGCATGTGAACCGTGTCAAGGCCAAATGAGATGCACACACATGTGCAGACACAGTAAGGTAACAAGAAGGTAGAGGATTTCACTAATAATTTTCATATTGATGACACATTGACATGACATTGTGGGCATGTGAAGTAAAGCTAGTGACAGATTCCATATTTCAACATGTGGCTATTAGAATTTTAATTTAATTTAATTTTTTTTGTAGTAGTAGTTATAGCAGGAAGAGGAATTGAGCCCACAGCCTTGTACATACTGACCAAGTGCTACATCCCTGCCTTTTTTATTTTATTTTGAGGCAATGTTTTGTTAAGCTGTCCAGACTTGCCTGGAATTTCTGATCCTCCTTGCTCAGTCTCTCAAATAGCTCCCCCACTCTCTGTGTCTGTCTGTCTGTCTGTCTGTCTATCTCTTTGTGTGTGTCTGTCTCTCTCTGTGTGTGTCTGTCTCTCTGTCTCTGTATGTGTATCTGTCTGTCTCTCTCTGTCTCTGTCTGTTTGTCTCTCTGTCTCTGTGTGTGTGTCCATGACACTGCGCTTGACTGACTATATTATATTAGACAGCAGCAATAAAGAACCTCTGTCTTGATGAAGGGCCAGCCTTCTCTTTAACAGTCAAGGACAGGAACAACACCCAGGGAATGCTCAACACTGCAGAACTCTGCTGTCTTCTCTTCCATCAGCTTTCCACAGTCACCGTCCTTGGAGGTTTTTCCAAGTTGCTCCCCATGTTTCACGATCACGTCTTCCCATTGCAGTTTTCCCTTCTACGGGTATTTAGCTCCCTAAGGTGTTCACTCTTGATATGTTTACAGTTGCATAAACCATCTTAATGAGAGAAGTCGATCTCGCATGGCTATGACTTGGTTCCCCTTTGTTCGTGGCACACACAGAAACATGGAGTGTCCTTACTAAAAGCTATCCAGCAATGCCCTCCAGAAGTCCCCTGTCTGATGTCAATCCACAAACCGCCTGACATTTTCACATTCCACCTTCAACAATTTCATGAACAGGTAAGCCTTATTTGTAGCATTATGTCGATTTTAATGGCGTCTTAAACAGATTAATTTTGTTATGTGTTCGCGTGGATATGTATGTGCATGTGAGCACGAGTGCCTGCAGAGGCCAGAAGAGGGCGCTGGAGCCTAGTTGAAGTCACAAGTGGTTGCGTGCTCCATGATGTGAATGCCAGGAGTCAAACTCTGGTTGTCTGAAAGAGCAACAAGTTCTCTTAACCACTGAGCCATCTCTCCAGCCTTAGGCTGATGTTTTTAAAAGTGAGATTAGGAGGCAATAGGTGTTCTGGCTACTGAAGTCTCTGGAGGAGGGTGGAAGGAGCCCAGAGGTTTCAAGGGCAAGAAGAAGAGTATAGAAGGGGAAGTTAGGGGGGAAACATGAGGTAAAGACAGTTTTGGAGCAATAATGATAAATTTAGAGTACTATGGCGGGGAAGGCACTGCATCTCAGGGTGACATTTAAGTAATTCTGGAAACAAAGGGTACATGACTGTGGATGTGGCTTAGTGTGTGGTTCTCACCTGGTAAGCATGAACTCCTGGATTTGATCCCTAGGGACATTAGCATCACTGTCATCTCAGCACTCAGGAGGTGCAGGAGGCAGGAAATAAGAAGTTCAAAGTCATCGCTACATAGCAAGCCTGAGGCTGTCCAGTGCTACATGAGAGCATCCAAAGACATATATTGTTATAGCATTCAGGGGAAAAGAACTAGTCATTTATAGAATCAGAAAAATGCAGGAGACACTTCCAATTAACAACCATGACAACAACAAAAAAAAAAAAAATAAAAGAATAAGCCAATGTTAAAAAAAAAAAAGGAGGAAAAGAGGAAACCAGGGCATAAGCTGACTGATCCACACAGGGAAAGATGAACACTAAAGGTAACAAACCTCTGGGCATGGTAGCCCATGCCTTAGCCCATCCTGGGGAGGTAGAGGTAGGAAGATCTCTGTGAGGTCAAAGCTACAAATCAAGGTCAGTTCTACCAGGGCTACATGGAGAGACCCTGTGTAAAACAAAACAAATAAGCAAACAAACTCAAGATGAGGGGGGGAGGGAGAGAGAGAGAGAGAGAGAGAGAGAGAGAGAGAGAGAATATTACACAGTTACTATTCTAGAAGAAACTCTCCCAATTTATTATAAAACAAACAAACAAACACACACACACCACTACCACAACCACCAATAATAACAACATAATAAAATAATAATAATTTAAAAGATATTGACATCACTAATCAGGGAAATCACACAGCTCAAAAGTTACAATGAGATATTCCCTCATACCTACTAGGATGATTACTATTTTGAAACAAAATCAAAATTACAACAAAAATCCAGAGAATGAAATACTGGCAAGAATGAGAAGAAATTAGAAAACTTGTGACTCCTGGTGGGATATAAGATGGTTTCACTGCTTAGAAAAGCAATGTTTGTTCTTCAGAAAAATGTACAATGGAATTAATAATATATGATACTCTTTATTAATAATAAAGGGTTTTATTGAGGGTGGTGGTGAGTGGGAGGTTGGGACAAAGTTTCAGTGTAGCCTTGGCTGTCCTAGAACTTAATCTGTGGACCAGGCTGACCTTGAACTCAGATCTGCCTGCCTCTGCCTCCCGAGTGCTGGGATTGAAGGTGTGGGCCACCACCGCCAGACCAAAAGCCTTCTTTTAATTGGGGTCTTGAAGAGATGTGTGTGCACACATGTTCATAGTGGCATTATTCACAATAGTAAAGAAACGATACACTGGAACTGACTGATCAACGAAACCACATCCCTCGCCCCTCTCACGGTAACTTATGTTCAAGGTTTGTTTCCCACGGCCTCACAGCCTCTTACATCGCCGCCAGCATTCTGTTATGATTTTCTGCTTCCTTTTGTTTTTCTGTTCTCCAGGGAAGACTTGAAGCCTTAATGATTCTCAGCATAAAAATAAAATAAAATAAAATAAAATAAAATAGAATATTAGCATTGTGCTAGGGGGGAGGGGACATAACTCAGTAAAGTCTTCACTGCACAAATATGTAGACCATAGTCTTATCCCTAGAACTTAGGTGAGGATGCCAAGCCTTGTGTGTGCTTGTAATCAGAGTACAGGGGAGGGAAAAACAGGAGGGTCCCTGAGGCTTGCTGGCCAGCTAGTTTAGCCCAGCTAACAAACACCAGACCATGTCTCAAAAAGCAAGATGGATGGCTTATGAGGGGTGACGTGCAGAATTGTCCTCTGGTCCCCATATGTATGTGCTCACGCGTGTGCACACCCATCTTCACTTGTGAGATACACAATGCATTGGTTTTAGAGTGACTAAGAGACGCGTGGTACAAAACCCATGGTTTAAACCTGCCTTGTATAGGTGTAGGTGTAGGCGTAGGCGTAGGCGTAGGCGTAGGCGTAGGCGTAGGCGTAGGCGTAGGCGTAGGCGTAGGCGTAGGCGTAGGCGTAGGCGTAGGCGCAGTAGAACTTGAGCCATATGCTAGCTTGAAAACTTACACCACACAGCATCTCAGGATCCTCCCAGACTACATCAGAACTACGACAGTCATGCTTCACCTGGGTGCCAGGTTTGTTCGTTTTTTCCTTTGTTTTGTTTCGTTTTTTCAGCTTTCAACCAGACTTTGGGTTAAAGGTATGAGCTGGAAGAACTGAGCTGGTCTGGTGCCCCTCCCTTCATTTTATCGTTCCTAATACCTTTATCCTTTTATTTGCCTCCAATGCACCTAGAAAAATACTAACATAGTGGCCACTCCTACTATAAAACACACATGGAAAATATATCTGGATAAATGCTTCAGTTTTGCCAGCAGCTTCATTTCCACTGTCAGACCAGGAGACGGTAGGACCCAGAGATGGGAAAACAGAGCAGTCACTGATTCAAGAGAAAGTCACCCCTAACCCAGCTCAGCTGAGTGCTCACATTTGTTTAAGGCCCACGCGCAGAGATCTTTCAGGTAAAGGCTTCAGCTGGCTGTGTAGTAACTGCCCCCCGTCTGTCTGGTATTTTTTGCTTGTTATGTTTGTGGATTAATAGTTTGAAGAGGGAATGGGTGTTTCTTTGTCGTCCTTACTTTGAGCACAAATGCTATGGATGAGAAAGAGTTGGATTTCAAAGCTGGACCTACCTTTCTGATTCATAGTTTATTTGATTATTTTTTTTAACAGAAGAAATAATGGGCCCAGGAAGATTCTTAAAAATAGATAGCCAGGTGATGGCGGTGCTCACCTTTAACCTAGTACTAGGGAGACAGAGGCAGGAGAACTCTGAGTTTAAGGACATCCTGGTCTACAAAGCAAGTTCCAGGACAGCCAGGGCTACACCGAGAAACCCTGTCTTAAAAAACCAAATCAAGGGGTTGGGGATTTAGCTCAGTGGTAGAGCGCTTGCCTAGGAAGCGCAAGGCCCTGGGTTCGGTCCCCAGCTCCGAAAAAAAGAACCAAAAAAAAAAAAAAAAAAACCAAATCAAACTAAACCAACCCATCCCAAACCAATACAATACAGAAGCAGAAGCCTTAAATTCTAGCCCCGATGCTTTCATTCTGCCTGACACCCGCCCCCAGCCCCGGCACTGCCTTCATTCCAAACATCCAGCCACCACCACTGACCTCCACTACGTCATGGCCTGTCACTCAATGTGCTGTGGTTTCTTCTTTGTAGACCAGGCTAGCCTTGAACCTGAGATCTTCTCACCTCTGCCCCTAGAGGGCTGAGATCACTGCTGTGTGCCCTGTACTGTGTAGCCTTGGAACTCTGCCAGCAAAAGGGCCACCCACAGAGTCAATGTTTTGACATTGCATCAGACTATGAGCTAAGTAAACCCTTTATCTTTATACTAGGAGGTGGCAGGGGTGGGTGGGGCCGACTGAGCAGTAGGGAGTGTGAGTAGAGAGGTGCTCACAGTAGAGAGGACACAGGTTTGTGTAGAGAACCCAGGATCAGTTCCTAGAACTCACATGGTAGCTTACAAGCATTCCTAACAGTTCCAGGGGATCCAGCGCCCTCTTCTGGCCTCTGCGGGCATCAGGCACACACGTGCTGCGTACATACATGAGGCAAACATTCATTCACAGGAAGTAAGAATAAGTCTTTTGAAAAAATAGTTTCATCAAAGCCCAAGGTCCTGATCTTCCCCAGAGACTGTTCGTTAACTTCCTGTGGCTTTCCAAGTTCCCAGTCCTTTAAAGTTGTCGCCGCCACAGGAGAATCAGGGAAGCAAAGCCTGAGTCTTCACATCCTTAAGGACTCTTCATTCCTTAGGTCTCTGATTTCATAGTCTAAGATCAAACATTGACAGACTGAGGACCAAAAGCCATTCTAGTCTATGTGCCACAAGTTGTGAACTGACGGTTTGCTAAAAAGAGTCTCTGAATTTACTGTTCAAGAAAATCAAAAGCATAACGATATTTCATCACACAAAAACTTGTAAAATTCGAATCCCATGATCTCTTTTTAAAAGAAGGCTTTCTTGGAACATAGTCATGGTAATTTATTTATAGTCTTCTGCTTTTGTTTTTCTAAGATGGTCCCTCTATACACGGTCCAGGCTGTCTTCAAACTCCTGATCACACAGTCCCTGAGTGTGGAAATCACAGACACCTGTCACCAAGCTCACTGCTCATGAAAGTTGTTATGTGGCTGTGTACATAGGACAGTGGCCCTTGAAATCTGAAATATTTAGGAGACTGGGGGAATGTAGCTGAGTGATAAAGCAGTTAAATGCTAACACACATTCTTGGCATACTTAGGGTCCTGGGTCAATCCCCAGTATCACCATCCTGCTTACCAACTGGCCCTGTATGAAAGAATGTTTGCTGAGCCCTGTTTAACAGATGGAAAACATTTGAAAGTATACAAAATTCATGCCAGGGAGATGGCTCATTGGTTAAGAGCTTGCTGCTCTTCCAGAGGGCCTGAGTTCAGTTCCCAGTGTCCATGTCAGTTCACAATCATCTATAACTACAGCTTCAAGGGATCCAAAGCCCTTTTCTAGCTTCTATGACCACTGATACATATGTCACACACACACACACACACACACACACACACACACACACACACACACACACAAATAAAAAATAAAGAAAAAACCTTTTTAAGTATATGAGATGTAAGTAATTCTAAAGTTTTAAGCAAATAAAATCAATTGTATGCATTACCCGTGGGCTGATAATCTTTTAAAATGAACTTGGTAAGACAAAAAGCAAACAAATTGAGGGAAAAAAAACCTATTCTGAATCAAAAGCTAAGCTATAGCCATGTGTCAAAAAGGCTTTGTGTTTCTTTCAAGCACTGTTTCTTCTTTTTAAGATTTAAGGTTAATTTATGTACACGAGCATGCTGTAGCTGTCTTCAAACACACCAGAAGAGGGCATCAGATCCCATTACAGATGGTTGTGAACTACCATGTGGTTTCTGGGATTTGAACTCGGGACCTCTGGAAGAGTAGTCAGTGCTCTTAACCGCTGAGCCATCTCTCCAGCCCTCGAGCATCATTTCAAAATTTAAAATGGATGCTTCTATATTCTGGTGTCATTTCTTTAATTTTTTTCACTATACTATTTACTTATGTGTGTGTGAAAATGTATGTGCATGTCTGTGTGTGGTATAGCATGTCTGTGTCTCTGTGTGTATGTCTCTGTGTTTCTGCCTGTCTGCCTCTCTCTCTCTCTCTCTCTCTCTCTCTCTCTCTCTCTCTCTCTCTCTGTGTGTGTGTGTGTGTGTGTGTGTGTGTGTGTGTGTAGGTCAGAGGTCGATTTGTGAAAGTCATTTCTCTTTTTCCAGCATGTGGGTCCCAAGATCAAACTTAGCTTGTCTGACTCAGCAGCCGATCACACTACCCACTGAGCCATCTTGCTAGCCTTTTATTCTTATTTCCATCAGAATTTCAACCACCACAAATCAAAGCAGAGCCGTAGGGGTTCTAAACTGGCAGTGAATGAGAATACAGGTCCGTTAGAAATGTATTTCTTTTTATTTTACGTGCATGAGTGTATGTCGGTATGTATGGATGTACGTCGTACACATGCCTGGTGCCTGCGGGGGTCAGAAGAGGGCACTGGAGCCCCTGGAACTGGAGTTACAGATGCTTGTGAGCCATCAGGCGGAGGATCCGAATCTGGGTCTTCCAGAAAAGCAGTCAGCGATCTTAACCACTAAGCAACCTCCCTGGCTCCCAAGAATGTAGATCTTGGATCATTTATGTTCTGATTTCAATTCTGATGCATAACACTCAGAAAATATAGGATGCAGTTCCCTTGGGCCTTGTTTAGTCACGTGCGAAGTCAGTTCTCTCAAGGGCAAGCCGGGGTAGGAGGGAGCCACAGCTATTGCTCCAAAGCCTTGCTTTGAACCAATACTCTTTCTAGACGACCGTTTATTTGTATAGAAATAAAGTCTCATCGTGTGTCCCAGGCTGACCTTGAACTCTCCGTTCTTGTTAACTCCCCATTGCTGAGATTACAGGCCTGTAAAAGCAATCCTCCTCACACCATTGATCATTTCTTAGTGAGAGGGAAGGGGAGCTGCTCTTCTACCAACAGACTTGATCCCTCATGATCTTTCACGCTCAACATACTTCAAATATGGAGTCTTTGGGAATCGCCTCTCCATTTCTACCTTTTTCTGTCTTCCCTGTTCGTTTCTCTCATATACCAGAAGTTGAGCTACTATGAAGGAGGTCGTTATCAACCATAGTTCAGAACGCATGCCAAAGGTCTTTTTCTGTTCTCTGGGCCATCAAAACATCTCCTGTTTTCTTCCTACCAGTGTGTCTGTGTGTCTGTGTGTGTCCGTGTGATCACCTACTCCTCTTTGTGTGTATAGTTTCTGAACCAGACCATGTCTTGGGAAATGAATTGGGAGAAGGCTGGCGACCGCTGTTTCACTGAGAGGACCCAGATTCTGTTCCAAATGTCCGTATTGAGTGACTCAGACTGTCTGTAACTCTGGGGCAAGGAAATCTGACAATACATTTCTGAACACTACAGACATCTACAGTCACACACACACACACACACACACACACACACACACACACACACACAAAACTGAAAATAAAAACTAGCCTAGCAATGGTGGCACACACCTTTAAGCACTCAGGAAGCAGAGGCAGGCAGATCTCTGAGTTGGAGGAGCCTGGTTTACAGAGAGAGAATTGCAGGACAGCCAGGACGACAGAGAGAAACCCTATCTTGAAAAATCAAAGGAGGGAGGGGGGCAATAAATAAATATCTAAAATAAAGATGTAGTAATTTAGTTGGTAAAGGATAAATTTCTCTAGGAAAGAACACTATGCCCAGACTTTTTTTTTTTTTTTTGCTCCAAATTTCCATGTCCCTTCTCTGTAAGTCTAAGGCCTAAATGTCCTGCAGTGCTCACAGGCACAGCGCCTCCAGACTGCAAAGACGCTGCCCTCACCAATCCTCCATTACTACGGTTAAATACCCGAGGCAGGGTAACCTATAGAGAAAAGCAGTTAACTGGCTGTCAGTTCTGGAGGATCAAGAGTGAGGTTCCCACTTCTGATTGGCTTTGATAAAAGTGTCATGGCAGACAGCAATGTGATGGCAGGAACTGTGTGAAAGAAGGAAAGACCACCTTCAGAGTGGGGACCAAAGTTGGAGCAGAGGCAATAAATTACTTCAGGGATGCTGGAGAGATGGCCCAGTGGTTAAGAGCACTGACTGCTCTTCCAGGGGTCCTGAGTTCAATTCCCAGCAACCACTTGGTGGCTCACAACCATCTGTAATGAGATCTGATGCCCTCTTCTGGTGTGTCTGAAGACAGCGACAGTGTACTCATATAAATAAATAAACAAACCTGTTTTTAAAAAATCATTAAAAAAATTAATTCACAGTTCCCTGAGAATTACCATAAATCTTTCTTGAGATATCCCCAAAATTCTCCAATCTTCTACCACTAGGCCCCATCTCTCAACAGTATGCGACCCAGTCAGAATTTCCACATTAGGGACGATTCCAACATGCAACTCTTGGAGGACAGATCACACAGAGCCTAGCCATAGGCACCAGACCACACTGACAAAACTGTTTTGTTCTGTTTTGTTTTTGAGACAAGGTCTCATGGAGCCCAGCCTGTCCTTGGACGCCTACCACCAGGCCTGATTGGAAAGGATGTAGTTTTCATGTGTGTATGTGTGTGTGTGTGTGTGTGTGTGTGTGTGTGTGTGTGTGTCTTTAGTTTTGTATAAGCGGTTTTTGTATGGTTTGATAGGGTTGGAATATATATATTTCATGTATATGAGTACACTGTTGCTGACTTCAGACACACCAGAAGAGGGCATCGGATCCCCATTACAGATGGTTGTGAGCCACCATGTGGTTGCTGGGAATTGAACTCAGGACCTCTGGAAGAGCAACCAGTGCTCTTAACCACTGAGCCATCTCTCTACTCCCCAACTTATTTGCATTATTTTTTGCAATGATTATAGAATGACCACCTTGAGCAGAGTCATGGTTTAATCCTCTAAAGTCTGAACAAGATATCATGTCTTCAAATAAGGCACACTCAGGTGGGCACTGTCAGAAAGGGGACTTAGGATAAAGTCATTGTCATCCTGTTATAGGCATCGCCATAGGGACAGAACACTAGGAAGACAGAAAAGGTGGTCTCTGGAACAATGCTTTCTGCAGTGATGGGAGTGTTCTACACGTGTGTGTGTGTGTGTGTGTGTGTGTGTGTGTGTGTGTGTGTATTGAGACAGGATTTCTCTGGCTATCCTAAAACTCACTTTGTAGACTAGGCTGGCCTCAAACTCACAATGACCCACCTGCCCCTGCCTTCGGAAGGCTGGTATGGAAGGTGTGTGCTACCACTCCCAGCTCAAAAATGTGAGCTCTAAAGCTTTGACAGGTGTGTGGCTTATCATACCAAGCTGAGCAGCCTAATTCCAGAATTTAAAATATAACAGGCAGGAATCCAGTGCTCAGGAGACAAAATGTCAAGGCCTCAAGACCAGTTTCAGCTATCCTGTGAGTTCAAGGTCAGCCTGAGCTACATGAGACCCTATCCCAATAAAAGCAAAACAACAGCAGAAAGATGACTCAGCAGGTAAAAGTGTGTGCTGAGAAGGAACCCACAAAATGGTAGAAGACAACTGACTTCTCAAAGATGTCCTCTAATTTCCACCTGCACACCATGGCACATGCATGTACCCCACACTTATATAACACCACATACATGTGTACCATGCTCACATGCACCACATATACACATACATACACATATATACACACCACACCACACATATCATACATATACCACACACACAAACATACGTACATACCACATATACCACATATAGATACATAACACACACACACACACACACACACACAAGTTTTAAAATGAAAATAAAAATGTGTGTATGAGTGTTTCACCTGCATGCGTGTGTGCACTATGTGTGTACCTAACCCTAACATTCCCTTCAGAGGCCAGAAGTTATGGCCAGTTGTGAGCCACCATGTAGATCCTGGGAACCAAACCAGGGTGGTCTGGAAGAGCAGCAACCAGCCCTCTTAACTTCTGAGTCATCTCTCTGGCCCCAATAAAAAAATAAATTTTTTGCTGGGCACAGTGGCATGCAGCTTTAATTTCAGTATGTGGGAGGCAGAGGCAAGTGGATCTCTGCTACACTTCTGAGTTCCAGGACTACAAAAAGAAACCCTGTCTCAGGAAAAAGAAAAACAAGAGAGAGAGAGACAGAGAGAGAGAAGAGAGAGAGAAAAGAAAGAAAGAAAAGAGAGAAAGAAAGGAAGAAGAAAGAAAAATTTCAAACTACCAACAAATTAGCAAAATAATAGAGATGCTAAAATTTATGGTAAACAAATGTGTATATGAACACAGAGAGAATTAATGACAGTTTCGAGCAACTTCCGGTTCACAGCAACCCTGAGAGAAAAGCATGAGATATTCCATATCCCACTACATCATGGTCTTAACAGTTCTCAGCCTTTGACTAAGGACAAGCAAATCCTTCCACATCCCGCCGTATGTGTTTTATGAGTGAACAGAAGACGCTGAATGGTAAATAAAAGTGCTGACAGCTCGTATCCGGGCAGAAGAGACATAGGTGGGTTTTAGGTTTCTTGGGCTTGAGGTAAGAGAGGGACCACACATGAGGAAAGAGGGGTGCAGGAAAAGGAAGGAGAAGCAGCCATGGGTTAGGTGAGTCATGAAAACATAGCCCTGAGGACTGGCCAAGTGGAGTTAAGAGCAGCCCATATGGACCATAGTGAGTAATAACCCAAGGTTATCAACAGGAAAGTGGACTTTATTTTTTTTTTCTTTATTAACTTGAGTATTTCTTATTTACATTTCTTTTTTTTTTTTCTATTCTTTTTTTCGGAGCTGGGGACCGAACCCAGGGCCTTGCGCTTGCTAGGCAAGCGCTCTACCACTGAGCTAAATCCCCAACCCCCCCCCCCCTTTTTTTTTTTTCCAGAGCTGGGGACCGAACCCAGGGCCTTGTGCTTGCTAGGCAAGCGCTCTACCACTGAGCCAAATCCCCAATCCCATCCCCAACCCTCTTATTTACATTTCGATTGTTATTCCCTTTCCCGGTTTCCGGGGGCCAACATCCCCCTAACCCCTCCCCCTCCCCTTCTATATGGTGTTCCCCTCCCCATCCTTCCCCCATTACCACCCTCCCCGCAACAATCAAGGTCACTGGGGGTTCAGTCTTAGCAGGACCAAGGGCTTCCCCTTCCACTGGTGCTCTTACTAGGATATTCATTGCTACCTATGAGGTCAGAGTCCAAGGTCAGTCCATGTATAGTCTTTAGGTAGTGGCTTAGTCCCTGGAAGCTCTGGTTGCTTGGCACTGTTGTACATATGGGGTCTCGAACCCCTTCAAGCTCTTCCAGTCCTTTCTCTGATTCCTTCAACGGGGGTCCCGTTCTCAGTTCAGTGGTTTGCTGCTGGCATTTGCCTATGTATTTGCTGTATTCTGACTGTGTCTCTCAGGAGAGATCTACATCTGGCTCCTGTCTGCCTGCACTTCTTTGCTTCATCCATCTTGTCTAATTGGGTGGCTGTATATGTATGGACCACATGTGGGGCAGGCTCTGAATGGGTGTTCCTTCTGCCTCTGTTTTAATCTTTGCCTCCCTATTCCCTGCCAAGGGTATTCTTGTTCCTCTTTTAGTTCTTTTTTTTTTTTTTTTTTTTTTTTTCCGGAGCTGGGGATTGAACCCAGGGCCTTGCACTTCCTAGGCAAGCGCTCTACCACTGAGCTAAATCCCCAACCCCTCTTGTTCCTCTTTTAAAGAAGGAGTGAAGCATTCGAATTTTGATCATCCATCTTGAGTTTCATGTGTTCTGTGCATCTAGGGCAATTCAAGCATTTGGGCTAATAGCCACTTTTCAATGAGTGCATACCATGTGTGTTTTTCTGTGATTGGATTACCTCACTCAGGATGATATTTTCCAGTTTCCTCCATTTGCCTATGAATTTCATAAAGTCATTGTTTTTGATAACTGAGTAATATTCCATTGTGTGGATGTAGAAAGTGGGCTTTAATAACGTAGAGAGTAGCATGTGGTCAAGGCTTATCATAAACATAAAGGGTGTGTGTGTCTTTCACTTGGAAGCTAATTGGTTAAAGGTGGGGTAGAAACCCTGGGCCGGGATTTAAATGATCACTACAATGGCCTGCACTGATACACGATCACTTAAGTCCACAGCTTACATTGGGTTCACTGGTGTTGCTGTGAATACTATTGGCTCAAGCAAATGAATAATATGTCCACCGTTATAGTATCCGACAAAGTATTTTTAGTTTTAACTAACCTAAAAGACTCCTGTGGTGTCACTTCATTTTTTCCCCTTCCCCCAATCCCTGGGAACCATCAGTCTTCACAGAGTATATTTTCTGGCTTGTCATATAGCTGAACTCACATATATGAAATCTTATCAGATTTGCTTTCCTTTTCTTTTTAAAATTTGTACATCTGTTAACTGTATGTGTGTGTGTGTGTGTGTGTGTGTGTGTGTGTGTGTGAGAGAGAGAGAGAGAGAGAGAGAGAGAGAGAGAGGGAGAGGGAGAGGGAGAGGGAGATGGGAATTAGAGGGAAACTTGCAGGAGTTGGGTCTCTCCTAGTTATTTGAATTCTGGGTATTAAAGACTTGGCAACAATACCAGTACACACTGACCCATCTCCCTGCCCCCCACTCTCCCAATTGATTTCTTTCCTTTATAAATATGAATTTAATGTTTTTCCATGTCTTCTCAGGACACACGCTTGTGTTTAACAAGAGTGCTCATGCCATCTGTCATGATGCAATGGTATGAAAGGATCATTGGAATTATTACATCCAGAGCCAGGCGTGACATGCATGCCGATAACCCCTCAGCAATTGGGAGGAGGAGGTAGGAGAATTGTGAGTTCAAGACCAGTCAGGGCTACAAAGTAGCAAGGTGGTGTCTCCAAAATAAATAAATAGGGCCAGAGAGATTACACAACATGTGAAACTATTGGCCACACCAGCCTAGGGGTCTGAGCTTAGTCCCTGGAACCCGCGATGGAAGGAGAGAACTGACTCCTGAAAGTTGTCCTCTGACCTCTATACATGTGCCTGCAGTCATACACACATTAATGATAAAATACATTTAAAGTAGATAACTAAAGGCTGGGGCCATAGCTTAGTGGTAGAGTACTTCCCTAGCTTCTATGCAAGACCCAGGGTTCAATCCCCAGCATCTGTCCCTGACTCCCAAAAGGAAGAAACCACCAATATTAAAATCATAATTTATTGATATTATATATACATACTCATTTATAAAAAATTGACACAGTTTAAAAGAATGCTAAATGAAATTTCAGGATCTAGTCCATCTTCCAGAACGAGTAACTCCAAACTGGATTCAGCCATAGCTTCCCACTGTAGACCACGGTTGGTGGATGGAGCAGATCAGACCGATTCCTGGAGCTGGGTTATCATGACTGAGACTCAGGGTCACAGGAAGAGCATACCAGGAAGGACTGTGATGGGGAACACTCTTCTAGGAAGGCCTGAATGGGGCCCAGTGCTACTGAGTGGAAAGAGGAAGACACACAAAGAGCAGTGGAAAGCAGAGGTGGGCAAGGGCTAAGTCCATGATAGAAAGGGAGCTGTACTTTCTCTCTTGAGCAACTGAAATCCATTTAAAAAACGTCTTGGGGATTGGGAAAGAACAGTGGCGTGTTCACAATGCTTGTGTTAAAGGATCCATCCTATCGTGAGATGTAGACTTGGGTAACTGAGGCGTGCAGGATGTCCTCCAAGAACAGGTTTTCATCAAAGAGCCCGAAAGTGTTTTCCAACATAGCAGCCAGGCACACTCTACCACTTCTGTGCTTAAAGTCCTCTTGTGGGCCCTGTGCTACCCTGAGCTAGCCCACAGATCTGGTCCCATGATTTCTCCTACCTCTCCTTCAGTTTCTGCCTCATTCTTCTTCAATGCACTGGTCTCCTAGCTGTGTTCCTTAAATATGCCCTGCATTTCCTTGTGGTAAGGTCTCCACTTGTTGGTCTCTCTGCTTTTGAGTTCCCTTTCTTCCAAGCATCCCCATGGTTCCTCGCCTAGTTTCCAACAACTTTCTATCCAAATGGCTTCATCAATCACGTGTTTCATCAATCTAAGCAGCACATTCATATTCCTATCTCCAGCCTCGCCGTGATTTAGATGTGGCTGGCCCTTGATCCTCCCCAAAGACTCAGGACCTAGAGATAGGTAGTGTCAGCAGGCAGTGGGACCTCTAAGGGGTGTGACACGGTAGGACTTGTTTTGTTTATTGGGGTGCAGCTCTGGGAAGGGACAGGTTCGTTCTCATGAGACGCTTGAGTTCTCCTGACTAACAGTCCTTAGAGTAACCCTAAGCTGGAGGTGGTGCTCAGTGAACGAACCCTTGCCTAGCATGCACGAAGCCCTAGGTTCCGACCTGAACAACAGAGACAACCATAGCAACAGCAAGCTTCATCCTGAATTGCCCTCTGACTCCTCTTACCATGTGACCTCTCCCTCACACACTTCTGCTGATATTAGCTGACAAGAGGTTCTCACTAGCAGTGGCCTGTTCCTGCACTGCACCCTTCAGGAATATATGTAGAACAAGCCCCCAGTAATGGAATGCAGACCAGTTAAGGCCAATGCTCCTCTTTTCTCCACAGTACTTACCACTGCTGGTGTACCATTTATTGTTATTTTTTTCCACTTAATGTTTTTCTCTTTACTTGAATGTAAACTCCGTGGAACAGCCTTGATTTGTTCCCTGCTCTCTCGTCAATACTAGGTGTTCAATCCATGAATGAATGCCTTGATTAACCTCTCATAGTTCCTCCCCACGTTACTGACTACGGTTGGCTGAAGCAAGACTAGTACTTCATGTTCTGGTACGTTACCCAAAAGCTCCCTGGTCCTCTGCCTTGGGGCAAGTTCCAAGAATTGTGTCCAATCTCTCCCATCTTCTGCCTCTCTTTCCACCTCAAGTATCTACGAGGAGCTGTGCCAACCGTCCACCCCATAGTGACTCTTCCCAGGTCACTCTTGTGTTCTATCAGACAATAAGAACATGGCCAATACATCTGGGAGCCACAGGGCTGGACTACAAGGAACATCTTGTGGCTGTGGCCCAAGTACAGAGCTTTGGGGGCATCTCTGAGGGTATGCACAGGGCAGCTGCTGCCATACTGTGTGCTGTCCCTTGCATAGCCGTCTAGGACGCAGGCCCCACTGCACATGTAGAGCCGCCGTATCAGCTGGAAGGCTACTTTGCTTTTCCTTTGGAAAAGGAAGGGGGCAAATGGGAGTTCAGGTCTATCTTAAAGTGCACTGGCATCTCTTTTGCTCGGGTTTTGAAGCCCAGTTTTTCAAACACAGTGTATAGGCGTGGGGGTGACTTAGGTGCCAGAGCTGTGAGTTAGTGACAAGTTCCTGGACCTTCTCTTGCCTCCGCATCCCAGGTTTTAAAAATCCCAGTTCCTGTTCTACTTACCTCTCTGGGAGCACAAACTTTGTGAGTTATCAGACCCTGGTCTGATTGTTATAAGAAAAATCCCTGTAGAAGTGCATCTCCCAAGCTCTATAGAATAAAAGCGTCACAGGAAACACACATTGGAGCTTTTCTTTTCTTTTCTTTTTTTTTTTCGGAGCTGGGGACCGAACCCAGGGCCTTGCGCTTCCTAGGCAAGCGCTCTACCACTGAGCTAAATCCCCAACCCCACATTGGAGCTTTTCATGTTCATGGAAACCATTCAGCCCACGACATCTGTAGTTTCAGTTGCAGATGCGGTTTTATGGCAGGAACAGGCTGACTACCTGTGATTATTTAATCTTTACATTTTAAAAGATTTATTTTTTTTAATTTTATGTATACAATTGTTTTACCTACTTCTATGTAAGTGAACCGCATGAATGCCTGGTGCCTGAAGAGAGTACTGGATCCCCTGGGACTGAACTCTTAAAAAATAGCTGTAAAGCTACCACGTGAGTGCTGAGAACCAAATCCTGGTCCTCGTGCAGGCTCTCTGCAACAGCAGCAAGTGCTCTTAACCCCTGAGCTATTTCTTCAGCCCCTTAATCATCATCATCATCATCATCATCACCACCACCACCACCACCACCACCACCACCACCACCACCACCACCACCCAACAACAAAAAGACCACGGTTGTGGCGACTATTCAAAAATAGCTCCAGAAAGAATTTTTTTGACTAGGTGTGGGTTCCACATGCCTCTTAACCCCAACACTCAGGAAGCAGGGCCAGGCAGATCTTTGGGTTTGGAGCTGGCCTGGTCTATATAGCAAGTTCCAACTCAGTAGGAACTACACAGTGAGCCCTATCTCAATACAAACTACACCAAGCAAACAAGCAAACACCAAACACAACCACAACTAAGAGTTTATTTGGGGGTGCACACAGCTCACAGACAGAGCGCTTGCGATCGTGGTTGGAACTTTTGGGTTGAACCCCAACACTCAGGAGTGAAATAAAATAAACTGTGATGTGCTCAGCAGGTCAAAGCACCTGCTTGAGAAGGCAACGGCCTGAGGTTGATCCCTGGTAAAAAGAGAAAATCGATTCCCTCAAGTTGTCCTCTGACCTCTACACACATACCCCACCCACCCCCACCCATACACATACAGGCAGGCACAGACAATAAATAAATGTAAAATATCTAATTTTTTTTAAAAAAAGGTTGCTTTGTGTAATAGTGTATGTATATCCTCATTTGTATCTAGATATCGAGCTGAAAGCTGCACCTGCTGGCTCATGCCTCTAATGCCAACACTCAGGAGAATTACAGGTTGAAGGCCAGCTTAAGGGATTCAGCAAGCCTCTCTCTGCTGCCCCTCTCTTTTCACATATATAACTGGGAAATCGTGCCCAGGGGAGCCTGGTACTAGACAAGCACACATTCTACCACAGAGCCAAACCAAGCACATCACCAAGCCTGGCTACTCCACGTAACTTTATTCTATGGAAATAGTCTCATTAAATCTATGTGTTAGACCTCAACGTCATAAACATCATCATCTTTACTGAGGAATATGAACAAGATGGCGTCCTATGTTCATTCGCCCTGTATGGCCATGTATGGTTGCTGTGTGGCCAGAGAAAGCCAGCGAAGACTCTGCTGTTTTCCCAGTTAAAAGAGTAGATGGGCCATCCAAAGAGAACACAAGGACAGACCCAGTAGCAGAGGATGGCCTTGTCGGGCACCAATGGGAGGAGAAGCCTTTGGTTCTGCCAAGGCTCAACCTCCCCAGTGCATGGGAATGTCAGGACCGGGAGGTGGGGACAGTTGGGTGGGGGAGCACCCTCTTAGAAGAAGGGGGAGGGGCATGGGATTGGGAGTTTATGGACTGGAAATGAGGAAAAGGGATAACATTTGAAGTGTAAATAAAAAATATCCAATAAAAAAAAGAGTAGATGGGTGTCAGTCAAATCTGAACTAAATGTCCCCAACACCCTGTGTCTCATCCCTATGTGAAAGACTTAAGCCTGTCAAGAGGACATTGTGAGTCTGCCTTGGGTGGTTGACTCTGAGAATTAGGTCAATCTGTCACCTGTGTGTCACTCTAATGAGGCTTTCTGATGTAGTCTGATGTCAGATGCCAAGTAAGTGTTGTCCATCTGGGTACCAGGGCCTGAGAATCTTCATCCCTCAGGCCATAACTCGGTAGGTCTATTCGCAGGCTGTAGTTGGAGAAGGAGCAGAAAACCTGCCTACAAGGTAGGCCTTGGCTATGGGGTACCCAGCTAACAGTTTTTTGGTTTTTTTTTTTAAGAATTATTTATTTTGGGGTTGGGGATTTAGCTCAGTGGTAGAGCACTTGCCTAGCAAGCACAACGCCCTGGGTTCGGTCCCCAGCTCCGAAAAAAAGAAAAGAAAAAAAATTATTTATTTTTATGTATGTGAATACACCATAGTTGTCTTCAGACACCACAGAAGAGGGTATCAGATCCCATTACAGATGGTTGTGAGCCACCATGTGGGTGCTGGGATTTGAACTCAGGACCTCTGGAAGAGCAGCCAGTGCTCTTAACCACTGAACCATCTCTCCAGCCTCAGCTAACAGTTTTGATGAAAGAAATTTATTTAAACTAAATGGCTAGCATAAGGGTTAGGGAATCCAGAATGCCAGCCTTATCTGAGTAGTGTGAAAGTCCAACACAGGCTCCTCAACGAAGCACTCACATGGCTCTCTGGGAAACTAAGGAGACAGGAGAGTCTATTCTGCTGGGTCCTGTCTGCCAAAGCTCGGAAGGACTAGAACATACCCGCTAGTCCTGCCTGTCACCCGATGTCATCATTCTGCCCTCAAGGGAACTGAAAATACCCTCAGACGTGAGCCTTGAGTCCTGGTTGCTCCTGTGTTCGGCAGCTTGTTGCCTTTCATACATGTTTTGATCATACAACACACGGAGCCCATGAAATGGAACAGCCACATCATGCTAATTACAATTGCCAGCCCCTGATAGATTTCTGCATAACACATGTTGATAACTTCCTTCGGTGTCCTGAGACATTTTTACAAAGGATCATTGTCAGTGTTTCAGAGAGAAAGAGAAATGAGATAGCCATCTATACTATTTCTCCATTCTAGTATTGCATGTGCTTGGAAGCCAACCCAGGTTTCAAACGGGGTTTAAAATGTCAGCCAGAATGTGTTGAATATGCTGCAGAGGCCTGGATTGATTTCCCTGGGCTTACTAAGATAAGCCGGCCCCGGGGTTAGCGTGGGAGGAGGGGCGGCAGCCGGTTTTATTAATATTATTCCCTGCCCTTTAATCTTTTCTTACTTTCGCCCTCAGTCCGTACCTTTCTGTGCCTTACCTCTGCATATCCAGAGAGTTGGGCAATGCTCCAGTCTTTTACAGTGTCTTGTTTTAAGTTCCTTTTTAAAAAAGAACCACGATATCAGCTATCCAGTCACATGCATTTTTCTATACCATAAGGGGGGGGGGCCCACCTTTGTAGAGCTCCACGCTGAGCTCACGGGCTCTGCCCCCAGTTGGATGAAGGAACTCACAGAACACTGCACCTGCCTCGCTGCTGCAGTTGGCAGAGAGCCATATGCTTCGACTCTGACATCCTCCTTTTCATTTAAAACAGCAATAAACAAACAAACAAACAAAAACCTGTTTGGCAGTCCAGGGCATCAAGCTCCACCATAACTGTGTTCCTTTTTTGTGTTTCTTCTTGACCTGCCCCTGCTGAGGGAGTGCCCCCACCTTTGTTTTGTGTATTAAGAGAGCAGGCAGGGGGGGAAGCTTAGTGGACTGTTTGCTTGGTGTACACGAGGCCCTGGGTTCAGCAGTTAGCACTAGAAGACAAATCAATAACTGTTAGTAAGGTCTGGGCTCCCTTTTCTTCTGTCTTGTGACTTGTCTGGGTCTGGGAGATTACCTTCCTTTTGCACTGGAACCCGGATTGAAATCTAGCCAACAGCAAGGTGTTCATTTTTTTTTTCCCCTCAGCCACCAAAAGATCACCATGACCATACGCTTTTAGCGACAGAGAATTCCAAGTACCTTTTTGTAGAATGGCTTAAATTGCAGGCAGAATTGCACGTGTGACTGACTGAGGTCACTGTCTGCCACACGTCTGCCTTACAGCTGATTGGTCAGCTGTTAAGGATAAAGTGGTGTGAGGCTCCTGAATATAGATTTACAGACTTGGGTGGGGCACTAAAAGTACCCCACCACAGACCATAAAAATATGTTAACTAGCTTACAAAAATAGTTTGAAGGGGACAGGGTGGGGATTGGGGGAGGGCTCTGCCAGTAAGAACGACCACTGCGTAAGCGGGAGGGCGTGAGTTTGAACCCTCAATCGTCACACGAAAAGCTGAGTGTGTGCTCTAGCCTCAGTGCTGGGGTCTATGGTGGAGACAAAAGGGTTGTTTGTTTCTGGCTGGTTAGTTTTTAAAGGAACTGGTCTCAGGTATAGTTAAGTTAGAGCCTGCCTCAGGGAAAGAGGGCAGAGGGTGATAGAATGGGGGGGCACACTGTGTCCTCTTTTGGCCTCTACATATGCTCACCCAGGCAAGCACACACATGCACGTAAGTATGCCACACAGGTACAAGTAAATATGCAAAGATATTTTTTAAATGTATTTGTCTGTGTGTACTAAACTTTAGAAAAAGTAATCTTGAACCCCAAATGGGACACATTTCTAAAATGAGAGGTTTTTCTCCTGTTTGCTGTCAAATTGACACCCCACCCCCACCCCCACCATGGGGAAATCAAGAAGGTGTTTACACCAGCCTTTGAGCACTCCTTCCCCTAGTGGAACCTCACCTAAAGATAATTTGATCTAACCTCTGTTCCATAGCGAGACGAAGGGGAGCCCACAGAGTTTCGAGAGTGAACATGCGGGCATTTGATAATGAAAGGGAAGCTGGAGCCTCAGACTCCCTGGGCAGAGCCAGCCTTTCAGCATGAAATTCTCTTGGATTCATCCCAGACTCCGCTTACCTCTGGAGTCTGACTTTGGGGCCACAGTCATCCCTGCCCCTTGGACCACACACACCCAGACAAGCAGATCTGCCCAGCCTCTGCAGAGCATTGCTGCACGGGAAGGCAGCTGTGGCCAAGAGGGAAGTCAGGGCTAGGGATGTTGGTTATGTGCCTTCCTCAGCATCCACAGGTAAAAACAAAATCTTTCATGACTCAAATGGCATCCCAAATGACCAAGTATGAAAGTGTTTATATGTATATATGTGTACAACTAAAAGTCAAAAGGGGGAAAAAAAATCTCTTGTCCATACAATTGCAACAAATCCTTAAAAAAAAAAAAAGCTTAGTGACCCATTAAGGCCTTATATTCTCTTTATGCGTAGAGCATGGTCCTGCGACTTTGCTTCCTGGGCTCTCCGTGGCCTGCTGCCCTGACCACAGCTGCACTTACCTGTTTCTTCATGGCAACCTTACAAAAACCCTTTACCTGGAGCCATCTTAGGGGGTCCTGACATCACCCAGGGACATTCTCATGGGCCTAACTGGGATGCTTCCCGCAAGAGCAGACGATATTTGAAGACCAGGCTCGTGGTTTCTTTTTCAAGATGGTAAATTGCCCCTTAAGTCCCCTTTGTACTTCCCTTTACAAATAGAATAGGCCAATAAATAGTTTCAAATTAACTCATTCTCCTCTGAGACCTTGGGCAAGTAGCCTACACTCTGATCCTTAGTCCCAGATTCATTATGGTTTCTAAACTCCTGCTGTTGTAAAACATAATAATAATATTTAAATGTCAAACAACTGTGAAAGATAAAAATGATATTTGAGGGTGAAGCTGCCCTCTCGATTTTCAAGTAAATGTTAGGCATAAGTATAATTGTATGAACTGAAGCTCTGGGCTAGTTCCAGATTCTTCTGTGACACTGACGCCTGACAAACTGGCAAGCACATTAATGTATTCTAAAAGTGGATTGTTAAACATATTAGTAATAATATTACATGTTGTTGCCTAGCAAACCACCTTCAAACTGATTGACAAGTTCACGGGGTCATAAATAGGTCAGTGGCCGGCAGGCTGATGTGACAGGGAGTGGGGAGCTGTTGTTTTGTGGGTCCAGAGCTTGAGTGTGGGATGACGTTGGTGCTGGGTGAGCAGTGATGTTACGCTTACTGCCACTCAATTGTACTCTTAGGGATGGTTAAAGCTGAGCTGAGGCACGCTCAGTGGAGGAGTACACGGCTAGCAATGGTTAAAATTGTAAATCAAAAACGCAACATTCTGAAATCAAATTTGGGGCAGAGCTTAGCATGTTCAGCTCATCTCTGCCCGTTGTGATATCTCTTGGGACAGTGTAACAAGTTCCCTTGTTTGTCCTGTTGGTGGCCACTCTTAGCAGAAGGCCTCTGTTCACTCTCTGGCTTCTCAGACTTGAAGGCCTCTCTTTACATGTGTCCTGTTTGTGGCCAGATGGCCTAGACATTTATTTGTTTGTTTTGTTTTGTTTATTTGTTTGTTTGTTTGTTTTGGCCTTCTTTTTTCTATGCAATGCCGGAAACCATCCAGGGCTTGGTACATGTCAGGTAAGTACTCCACGTCTGAGCTACCTTCTTGGGCTTTCTTTACAAGGCAATTAGGATCTAAGAAAATGAGATGCCCAGACCTCTTAAGGCTTGGCTATAAGTCCCATAAAAGTAATTACCCTGCATCTTCTTGATTCAGTGAAGCCATTGTGCTGTCACAGAGTCTACCGGAGCAAATGACTTAAGACTTCAGAAGCCAGGCAGAAGGACTGCCTCAAATCCCAGTCAGGCCTAGGTAGGTTTCATAGTGAACATCAGGCCAGCAAGGGGTGGGGGGACATAGTAAGACCCTCCCTCAAAAACAAAACAAGAACAAACCAGTGAGCAGTCCTCCCCACCCCCACCCACCCCTCACCCCAGTAGCCTCTGCAGCATTTCCTGCCTCGAGTTTCTGCCCTGACTTCTGTGGAGGATGGAACATAAACTATAGGATAAAATACAGCCCCCGCCACTATACAGCCCCCCCAAACTGATGTACAAAGTATGAACTATATAAACATGATATATGCTATGATTATTGTTGTCAGCTGATGTTAATAAGCTTAAAAGTAAGTGTGGTAGGAAGGGAATATTTAAGAGATAAATAAGACTAGAAGGCTGGAAACTACCCAGGACCTCCCAGTCTCTTCACCGAGTTCTCATTTACATTTAAATCTCTGACATTTAAACGTCTTTCCTTTTGTTCCACCCACAGGAGACAGGGCAATCAGCTGATCAACATCTCTTCATGAGTCCTCGAACACCTGAAGAAGCTCTGGGAGCTTCGGGGTCTGAAGGGGCACAGGGGCCATGGAGTGGATGGTGTGTTTACATGCATGTAAATCTGCAGGAGACAAGGTGAGAAACAGGCGCCTCCCCTCCCCTCCAACTCCTTGGGTAGCTGGAGCCTCAGGACTTGCCCTTGGATCCCTAGGGAGGAGTCTTCCTTTTCTTTGGCCTTAAGCCTAAAATGGGCTTCTAAGGACCGCAGCTCCCGGTGCATAGCTCTCCTCTGGATCAAAACAATAGCTGGGGTCAAAAGCCAGCCCTGTGGAACAGCTCACCAACACCTATTGTTTACTGTAGAGTTCTCTCTGAGCTCATCGGAGAGTCTAATCCTTCGCCCTAGGAGCATCTTGCAAAGCTCAACTAGTACTGTCTGATACTAGCCTGGTAGTTTGGAGGGAAGCTATATAGAGTATTTTATTAGAGCTAGAATGTCTGGGTTCGAGTCCCAACTCTGCCTCTTATCACACACATGACCTTGATGGAGCCACTTAACTCTCAGTTTCTTCATCTATAAAATGGGTTTGCATGCTTCCAGGGACTAAACCACTACCCAAAGACTATACATGGACTGATCCATGGCTCCAACTGCATATGTAGCAGAGGATGGCCTTGCTGGGCACCAATGGAAGGAGAAGCCCTTGGTCCTGCCAAGTTTGGAACCCCAGTGTAGGGGATTGTATATGTGTGGGGGGGGAATAAGGGGTGGTGGATGGGGAGGGGAACACCCTTATAGAAGGGAGGGGAGGGGTTAGAGGGCTGATGGATAGGAAACCAGGAAAGGGAATAATATTTGAAATGTAAATAAGAAATACCCAATTTTTTAAAAATGGAAAAAAAATAAATAAAATGGGTTTGGAGATGATCATACTATTGCTATAGGATTGACTGAAGATTAAAAAACACAAACCTCTTAACAGAGAGAATACGCAAATTTCAAAACATTTTTTAAAGAGGCTCATGGAGAGCTGGCAAGACAATTTAACAGTTAAAGGCATTTGCCATCATGCTTAATGGTCTGAGATTGATCTCCCAAATGCATATGGTAGCAAAGAGCTTACTCCAACAAGTGTCCTCTGACCTCATACCTGTGTGTATGTGCACTTCCCTCTACCCACGCCTGTCTCTTGCTATCTCCCTCCCTCCCTCCCTCTGTATCTGTCTCTCTCTGTGTCTGTCTTTCTCTTTCTTGTTCTATCTTTCTCCCACCCACCCCCTCTCCCTCTTCCCCCTCTCCAATAAAAGCCAGAGAGAGAGAGAGAGAAAGAGAGAGAGAGAGAGAGAGAGAGAGAGAGAGAGAGAGAGAGAGAGCGTACACTTCTGGGATACTTGGTTCCTTTTCCACCTCCTGAACTCTTTGTGTCTCTTTCATGAATCTGAGGATTCCCTCAGAGCGTTTGATTCTAGACTCTTCATTTTGTGTTGTTACAAGAACTCAGTCATAAGGCCTGACTCTCACCAACATTAATAGGAAAATTACAGAATGGAGAGAGATGGAAAATGAAATTATTCACAGTTTTGCTCAAACTTGAGTAAAGAGAAAGCCCTGTCTGCACCGTGCTCATACAGTGTGAGAGCTTACAGTAAGTAAAGGCCCGCAAAAGCCAGGAAGAAGGCATATGTAGGTTGTCTTTCTCCCAGGAGAGCTCTAGTGTCAGGTTCCTGCAGGCTGCCCATTTCCACTCAGCACGAAATTTTCCTAGAGGAATCCTGGTTCCCCCAGTTACAAAATGACTTCAAATCTCTATTTCTAAGCTATTTGTCCTCCTCTCCCCTCCCTTCCCCCTCCTTCTCTTCCAACATTCATTCTATTCATTCTTTAGATGGTCCAGGTTTCTAACTTTCAAAAGGCCTAGCACCTCTGGTGAGAGAGGGTGGGGGGAGAGGGAGAGGGAGAGGGAGAGGGAGAGGGAGAGGGAGAGGGAGAGGGAGAGGGAAAGGCAGAGGGAGAGGGAGAGGGAGAGGCAGAGGGAGAGGGAGAGGGAGAGGCAGAGGGAGAGGGAGAGGGAGAGGCAGAGGGAGAGGGAGAGAGAGAGGGAGAGGGAGAGGGAACACACAGAGAGAGGGGAGGGGAGAGGACAGAGAGGGAGGGAGAGAGAGGGCAGAGAAGTCAGTCCTTTTTTGGCAAGTAGGCTCATACCTTGCTGTTGTTAGGTAACTGTTGGGCAGAGTCTAAAAGAAATGCTAACATTTTCCTCTAATTTGGTTTAGCTAAAAAATGAGAAACTAGAAAGAGGGTAATGGTGAAGCAGGAATAGGGTCGTCATCTTTAGGTGTTTCCTGCTGACTTTGGAGGAACCTAAAAAAGTGGGGATGTTGGTCAAGCCTTAGGAGAGTTGCCTGTTTCCTTGCTGTCTAGAGTCTGTGGGACCACCTGCAGGTAGGAAGGTGCAGGTCCAGTAGAAGCCTCCGTGAGAGTAGACTGAAGTGTCTGTGGGTTGCTTCTCTGGAGCTGTCCTGGGTGTAGATTATGAGTAAACTCCTGGACTTTGGCAATATGATGAAATATATACACACATTAAGAGGCAGAAAATAAAGTTAAGTAAGTTTGAGAGAAAAGCTTTTTTTGGGTGTACATTTGAAACTCTTAGGTCTTGGTGGCTAAGGCGAGGGGATTCCCCAAAACCAGGGAACAAGGGAGGAATCCCACGCTCTGAAATAGGCAACAGGCGGGACCTTAGGCTATAGATTGGCAGGCGCACTTATCTGGATGGAGTCTATTTGGTCATGAGAGGTAGAGCCAAGTGGGTTTCCTGGAGCTAATAAATTTGTCAACACATAAACAGTCTTTAAGTTAAGCTTATGGAAGACAAAACCCTTGGAGAAGCAGAAGGGGCAAGAAGAACCTTTTCCCTCTATCTAGAAGCCTGAATGTATATTAATTTAGCAAAATGAGGAGCATTTTTAAGTTTACATTTAAAAGCCAATCCAAGGAGACTTAAAATTTTGACTTTGTAAGTATGATAGTTGATCATATAAATTTAGCATGAGAAACACCTTAAGTCTATAGATAAAAGACAACCAAAGGGAACCTAAATTTTTAAGTTGTAATTATAAAAGCGGATTGTATAGGGGAATGTTTTATTCGAGTTAGGCTAATTTATCAGAACTCCATTGATAAATGTGAGGATTTTGACCTTTTGAAATCTCAATATAACAGTGGAATAAGCAAGGGGAAGAAATATAAAGCATTTTGTATCTTAAATTAATTTATTTTTTCGGAGCTGGGGACCGAACCCAGGGCCTTGCGCTCGCTCGCTAGGCAAGTGCTCTACCGCTGAGCTAAATCCCCAACCCCTTAAATTAATTTTTTATCACCATTTAGGCTTATATGGTCTCTAACCTTTATATCTTGTAATTACTAACCTTAAAAGGCCTTTCTAGATCTTTATAACTTAAGCCTTTTATTTAATTATTTACCATGAGACATAGGATTAATCACTGGAGGCAATCACTGTGAACTGAGGGTTTTAAGGAAGTAGTGGGAGGTTAAATCTGAACTTGTGTATTTTTTTATTATGAAGCCTATAAGCAAAGCAAACTGTCTGTCTTTTTTATAAGAGATCTGGTAACCTTAACTAATTGATTAATGAGCTACTGTGGCAGTGGATTACCTTGGGGTAAGGAGATAGTTGTCTGTTTTCTAGCTGTCAGGCAGTAGTTAGCTTAGCTGTCAGTGTAGTCAGAAATCTGGGAAGAGTAAGTTATAACGCAGATGTTATATTTTAATTAAAATGGCAGGGGTTGGTCTATAGTCCACTCCCTAAACAGTTCTCTGTGGAACACAACCCGGGCAGAGGCAGTCTGGCCATCAGGCCCAGAGCATGAGAGGTTTCTTTCCTGTGGAGGTGGGACATGGGAGAGACGACTCGCCTGGTCTCAGGCGATAGGAGACATTTAATTCTCCTGGTGTTCTCTTTGTCTACAGTGTAGGCTGAGCCCTGGAAGTGGGCAAGGTGGGAGCAGTCTTCCTCAGTGGTTATCACACCACAATCCAGGTAGAGTCCTTGTCGCTATGCCTATATCTCCTTGGAGACCTTGTGGGGGTCACTGTTAGGATTTGGGCATCTCTGTCATAATAAGCTTAAATGTTTAACGTTATATTTAGCAGGTCTCTGACAAGATTGAGAGCTAGTATCTATTAAGCATATCTGAGTTAGACAAATTACATCTGTTTTTATATATTTTCTCTAGATCATATCTAGCAAACAAAAAAATTACGTTGCGACCGAATGACAATGGCATAATTAAGGCTAAACATATCTTTTACTTTTTAATATTGTAAACCTTTAAAGTAATAATATGAAAACCTTATCTTAATTGAAAAGTATCTTTGGAGACCTTTTTTTCTTTTTTAAGATTTATTATATATAAGTACACTGTAGCTAGCTGTCTTCAGACACACCAGAAGAGGGCATCAGATCTCATTACAGATGGTTGGGAGCCACCATGTGGTTGCTGGGATTTGAACTCAGGACCTCTGGAAGAGCAGTCAGTGCTCTTAACCACTGAGCCATCTCTCTGGCCCTGGAGGCCTTTTTTTTCCTTTTTTTTCCGGAGCTGGGGACCGAACCCAGGGCCTTGTGCTTGCTAGGTAAGGGCTCTACCACTGAGCTAAATCCCCAACCCCTGGAGACTTTTTTTTAAAGTCAAGTTGTTCTCCTCGTGTAAGAGGGCAATGAAGCTGGGAGTTCCCACAACAAAGATGGCAGACAGTCATGTGTGTGCCCTTAGCTAAGATGGCGCTGAAACTATAGCTCCACCTTTCTTCCTCTACCTTTAGCAAAGGTGATAGAAAGTCACATGTTATATTCTAAAATGGAACAGGATTTATTTATAGAAGCTTAGCTATATATTGGCAAAGAGACAAATAGTTAGACATGTAAAGAGACAAATAGAAATGTTTTGCCTGACAGGTGTTATGCATGTGAAGAGACCTCTCCCCGCCACTGTAGGCAGCCTCTACTGCCACACGTGCTACTCAGGCACTGGTCTGGGACTGGCCCACCGAGTAAGGCTCAGCCGCTTGGGCATGCAGGGATCTGGTAACCACCCAGTTTTTCTCCCACCACAGATGACTTCGACCTGGTATTTGGACCAGAAAGGAAAGAATCAGAGATAAAAATTTCCCAGGAAGTAAAAGTCTGAAATTGCCCACTGGAGCAAACGGCTGGCAGGGGTGATGTGGCAGAGCGAGCTAAATCAAAAACAAAATCTAGAGAGTGCTTTTAGAGCTGCAGAAATGGGGAGCAAGAATAAGTAGTTGGGGGTTGAATGAAGGATGGGAGCTGAGTTAGGGACCAGGAGGAATAAAGAGAAGGTTTGGAGTGAAGGTAGGGGAACGTCTGCACTTAGGAACTGCATTTTCTGGATCGCTGTCAAGAGTTGTAAAACTTTAGAGGTATTATCTACTGCGTATTGGGGCCAAATTTAATTATAAATAGTGTATGAGTTTGGAAGCCTTTAAGTCCAAGAGACATCTCAGGGGGCCTGGAGGTATCAGTGAAGACTCAATGTCCATGGGTGAAGACAAAGGTTATTACAATTCTATCACTAGTGGCATCCGGAGGATAGACAAACAATACAGAACACACAGCACAAACTGCATTACCAAGTTGTCATGTGGTAATCAGGGTCCGACGCCCGAGAGAGACCAAATCACCCAATGCTAGGATTTCCAAAAGGGAGCAGCCGTGTCTCAAAAAGAGAGAATTCTCACCCAAGGGAAGAGGTCATAAGGAGGGATTGTCAGCAAGAAGGGCCAGCCATGAAGACTGTGAATGCCTCCGTCCCCAAGGACACCAGAGGGTGGCTGGGGGCTCAACAACCCTCCCTTGGGACCAGAGGACTGACCAGAGTGTGGAGCTTACCAATTCAAAGATGTTTGGATGGAAAGATCTAGTGATATGAAAGCCAGAAAGTGAGCCTGAGTAGCAGGCAGACTTGTCGGGATGGGGGTCTCAGCCTGCGGACTTGCCCCATGTATCGGAGGTGGCGGGAATGTAAACCTGTGAGTTTGTGAGTCCGGGTCTCGGCATCACTGATTTGTTTTATAGTGCAGTGGTGTGATGCAGCAGGAGGGGGTGCCTTAGTGGGCCCATGCTGAGTCACACCCACCAGGTACTAGCCATACAACGGGTCTAGTATAAGAAGAAGTTTATTTTATTGGGGGGCATGAAAAGGGGGATGTGGGAAAGAAAGGCGAGAGAGAGAGAGAGAGAGAGAGAGAGAGAGAGAAAGAGAGAGAGAGAGAGAGAGACCAGCCGGGAATATGTGGAGATGGGTAGGAAGAGGAGGGGGGGGGGGGGAGGCCAGACAGCTCCTTTTATGGCAAGCCTGGCTCTTATCTGGCTGTTGCTAGGTAACTGCTGGGCGGAGCCTGGAAGAAATGCTATGGGGTGGGGTAGAAAAGGGAGAAGATGAATACAGTTTCACTAAATTAGACGGAGTATATGTTTAATTTCCTCAGGAATTGACCTACGGACAGGACACTCTTATGATGCTTGAGAGGAGAGAAACTCATGTCAGCTCTTTCTCTGGGGCGATTTTCTGATCGAAAAGCAATGACCAGGGATCCAAGGAGAAAGAAGAGGACCTACTGAATACAAAGACTGTATTGTCGACATTGAGGATAGGTCTTCGCACCCCAGTTAAGCCACTTAAGACAGGCGTGTCCAGAGGCCCCCTCTCAGAAGTTTCTGGCTTTGGTGAGTTGCTAACACTCAGTAACCAGTGCGGTGTTCTAGAACAAGTTTCCTTGCATTGCTACCTCTTTAATAGCAGCACCTTCACCTGGAAATCTGTCGGACGGACTGTGGAAAATGAAAACTCAAGGAGAGAGAGAGAGAGAGAGAGAGAGAGAGAGAGAGAGAGAGAGAGAGAGAGAGAGAGAGAGAGAGAGAGAGAGGAGAAAGAAGGGAAGAGGTCAGGAATATGTAGGGAGAGGGGCAGGGTACAATACTGGCTGAACCTGGGTCGGGTTCTTGCACTCATGTGATGACCGAAACCATTCCTAACTCTGAACAAACAGGTAGTAGATTTGCACCACCACACTGGGCTCTCCCGAGGAGTGGGGTTGATTGAAATACAGTCTCACTCTGTAGCCTGGTCTTGAACTTGTGTGGACCCTCCTACCTTAGCCCTGGGAAAGTGCCAAGATTGTAGGAATCATATCCCATGCTGGCTTTGACTCACTTTTTTCTAATCCTGTCTCACAGGAAGTCCCTGCAGAGCTGTGAGAACCACATCAATCAGTGGCGGTGTCCCAATGAGCCAATTACCTCCCACAAGGGCCCACCATTTCCCCACACGACTACACTGAGGACCAAGTGTTCAGTGCACTAGCCTTTGGGGACACACTTAAATCATAATGTAAGCAGCTTCCTTATCTAAAGCACATCAGTTTCTCCTGATGTTGAGCAGGGTCAATGCCCCCCAGGCTGGACTGCTGCTTTTGCAGCCTCATCTTCCACTGACACCGAAAGGTCCCTAGGATTCACTGTCATTCTGTAGCCCCCTCTTGTGATGTTTGTTATATTTCTCATCAAAGGCTGCTCCTCTGCTGACAGTCTCTCTTTTCTTCTTTTGCCTACAAAACTGCTCAAACAAGCTAGATTTGTAGCTCAGTTTGTAGAGTGCTGTAGTGTGTAGTACCCTGCTGTAAGCCCCAGGTGGGCTGCACTACCAGGTTCGTATCTGCAGATGAAACACACACACACACACACACACACACAAACACACACACACACACACACACACACTAACTTATTTTTAAATATGCTTTAGTACAATGACTGGGCTCTTCTAAGCCTTCCTCTGTTTTTGTGCCCTTCTTTTCACTCCCAACTCAACACCTCTAATTTTGCCCTTTACTTAGTTGCCCCACTACCTGCTCCTCGTTCATCCCTCTAAATCTAAAGTTTAATTATGTTTCTAATATCCCAGTCAGGGACACAGCCAATGGCCCCTCACCCTAGATCTCACGTGGCTGGTGGCTCTTTCTCCCTCCGAAGCACGATGAGTCTTTTCTCCTCCTTCATGTCTGCCTGCCTGCAGGAAATAGCCCTGCCTATTCCTCCCAGCTCATTGGCTGCTAGCATCTTTATTGATTGATCAAGAACCAATTGGGAAACAGGACCTTCAGTGTTCACGCACAGATTCTCAGCCAAAGCATCAGAAACCACCCCTACAGAGTGCTTGCCCAGCATATGTAAAGCCCCAGGTTTGGTCCTCAGCACCATGTAAACCAGCACAGTACCACACCCCTGTGATCCCAGCACTAGAGTGTAGGGATGGTGCCGCTGCTCAGGTCCTGTCCCTCAGTTGGTTCTTGATTGCTCAATAAAGATGCCAGGGTCCAACTGCTGAGCTGAAGGAAAGAGGCGGGACTTCCGGGTACCCAGAGGCAGGTTAAGAGATGCAGGGGAGGAAGAGAGATTTCACCATGCTTCAGAGGGAGAAAAGGCAGACAGCCATGTGAGATCTCTGGTGGAGCAGCCATAAGCTGCTTCTCCAGGTAGGAGGTCAGAACATAGCTAAGCTGAGGGCTGATGTATGGTGTTGAGCTGGAGCTAAAGGAGCAACTGAAGCTGAGGGCAGATTAAGAAGTGCTGAACTGAGAGTACTGGAAAGGGCACGTTAGCCATGGGAGATAAGTGCCCAGCAATTGAGTCAATAAGGCAGGTTGAAAATAAGTGTGTGTGTGTGTGTGTGTGTGTGTGTGTGTGTGTGTGTGTGTGTGTGTGTGTGTGTTTTGTCCGCAGATCTGAGGGAACCTGGGCAGGGCTAGTAGCACAGTCCACCTGAAGCTTTAAGCAAAGCAGGAGCTACATGCTACAGTAGGGAGGTGGAGGCAGGATGAGAAGTCAAAGGTTATCTTCACTGCATAGCCAGTCCTCAGAGCCAGACATGTATGAGGCCCTGTCTCCAAAACAAAGTCCAGAGCAACAATTCAAAAGCACGTACTTCATGGGTCTACGCTAATACATTCAGCACCCCCCCCCCCATTATTTATTGCCTACCTCTTTCCACTGGGCTTTGGCCCTCAATGGCAAGGACCCAGCATAGGTCTTTGTATCCTCAGTGATCAGCATAAACCGAATATGAACATCAGCCAATCCTGTACTTATGATTGTTCATTGAAAGAGTAGATAAGCAAATACTTACTGAAATATCAGTGTGACTGGAGCTGTAAATTTTTCTTCTTATATACAACAAACCCCAAAACAGAAAATATCAAAATAAAAATAGTGTGCAGCTGGGCAGTGATGACACAGGCCTTTATCCCAGCACTTCCGAGGTAGAGATAGGCACATCTCTGTGAGTTTGAGGCCAACCTGGTCTACAGAGTAAGTTCCAAAACAAACAAAAAAAGCAGTACAGGCTAAGGTGCTTTACCGTTCAGTGTTTTTTACTTTGAAAACTATCGTACTGCCCCTAAAATGTAGACATGTAAGTAAGTCACAGCTATCCTTTAAGAGTAGTCAAATGCGCTAGGCCTGGAGGCTGGTATCTGTAATTCCAGCACTTGAGGCAGAGGCAGGTGAATTGCTGTAAATTCAAGGCTAGCCTAGGCTACATAGTAAGTTCCAGGCAAGCTTAGAATATAGTGAGACCATGTCTTAAAGCACACACACACACACACACACACACACACACACAGAGAGAGAGAGAGAGAGAGAGACAGACAGACAGACAGACAGACAGACAAACAGACAGACAGACACAGAGACAGAGACAGAGAGACAGAGAGACAGAGAGACAGAGAGACAGACATATAGACAGACAGAGAAACAGAGACACTGAAATAGCCACAGATAGAGAGACAGACAGACAGACACAGAGACAGATAAACAACATGGTTAGAATACAATTTCTTTGATAAGCTTGGGAATGTCAGTCAGTGGTAGATTGCTTTCCTGCCATGTGACTCTCTGGGTTCAATTCCTAGAACTATCAGAAGAGAGGAGGAGGAAGAGGAGGAGGAGGAGGAGGAGGAGGAGGAGGAGGAGGAGGACGACAACGACGACGACGACGACGACGACGACAACACAGGTTGAAGAACTGCTGCTCTTCCTACAGTTTCCCTTCCTCTCGTCCCCAGCATCCTTGCCTTCTCTTCTGCTAAGAACCGCTCCTCTGCTGCATTCCACTGCCTCCACTTCACCTCCATCATCCGACCTATGGCAGATCTCTCAACCAACGTTCCATTTCCGCAGCTCAGGATTTGATTGTCGTGGACCACAATAGCTTCTAGAATCTATGCTGCCCACTGGTGCCCAACTGGTACCAGATCAGCATGATTCTACATCTAACAGCCAAACTTCTGAATCAGAGACCTCGGAAGCCCTACTTAATAATGACCATATTCTCTAAGATTCTCAAGTACCAGGTGGGCCAAGCGTGGAGATGAGAGCCATGTAATAACTCGACCTAGATGTGGCTTTAAATGGACCCGCACATACCATGTGCAGTAGAGCCCATGGACTCATAGCAACTTGGAGAATAAAAAGCCCACGCATAGAAAAAAACAGTAAATCCAGGTTATGACTTCAAAACAAAAGAAGATGAAGGCCATGGCTAATGGAGTGCAGTTCTGAGCTGGCAGTTAAGGGAGGCGCGACTCCAAATGACAGAGGATTTGGTTTTTTCCTGACAGGGTTCTGGCTGGCCTGTAACTTGCTATGTAGCCAAACTGACCTTAAACTCGAGGTGATCTGCCTCCTAAATTCTGGGATTAAAGATATGTATAGCCAGCCGATATTTTATTTCCTTTATCTTCTGAGATTATAATATAATTGTTACCCCCATCCTTTCCCTCCCTCCAAACACTCCCACACACCCCTCCTTGCTCTCTCAAATTCATGTCTTATTTTTGTCATTGTTGTTTTTTTTTTATTTTTATTACCCCTTCCCCAGATCCACCACATAATCAGTGGCTGCAACATAGGAGATTTAAGATTCCAGATAAGAAAACTTGAGCAACCGCATAGCCACGCTAGGGGTGGTTGGAAAAACATGTCATGTGATATGCCAAATGCACCTGTTTCAGGTTTGAATAGCTGTCCAACTACCAAGGGATCTGTCCAAGGTTTAGCATATCCTGTCTGTGGGGAAGAAAAAAATCCTATTAGAAAACGATCTTAGTGCACGCTGTTCAACTGCAGCAGCTTGAGTCTGGTGTGGCTGTGTAGTCTACAGTCCCAGCACTCGGGATTTAGAGCCCAGGTCATCTCCACTATATCTCTGAGACAGACACCGACAACATGAAATCCAGACTTCAAAATCAAAACCAAAACACTTGTGGTAGTCTGTGTTCAAGTAGCCATTTCTTTTCCATGCATGATATCTTGTGCCAGCTTGAATGAAGAGACTTAATACCCAAACTGAATCGTCATCCCTGGCCCAGGTGCCTCAGCAGATAGAGACCACCACCACCACCACCACCACCACCACCACCACCACCACCACCACCCTTTTTTCTTTTCTTCTTTTGGTTTTTCAATACAGGGTTACTCTGTGTAGCCCAGGCTGTCCTGGAACTTGCTCTGTAGAGCAGGTTAGCCAGGAAATCAGAGATCCACCTGCTTTTGACTCCTGAGTGCTGGGATTAAAGGTATATGCTACCATCTCCTTGGCAAAACCCTTTCTCACAACCTTTGTCAACCTGAGTGTGTATATGTGTATGCATGTATGAGTGAGAGTGTGTGTGTGTGGTGGGGGGGTTGTGTGGGGTGTGTGTGTGGCACGTGTGTGTATGTATGTACATGTATATATGGGTGTATACATGTATGTGTGTGGTATGAGTGTGTATGTTTGTGTGTGTACATGTATATGTATGCGTGAATGTATGTATGTGTGTGTGAGAGAGAGAGAAAGAGAGAGATTAAATATGTCAGAGTATGCACGTGACAGTCAGAGCAGAGTATAACTTATAGGAGTCAAATTTTCTCTTTTCATCTTATGGAATCTAGATATGGGTTCAGGTCATGCCATGGGCTTGGCACAAGTGCTTTCACTCACTGGGCCATCTCACTAGTCTTGGTATTAATTCTGATTAGTGAAGTGTCCCTAATGTTGATCAGCACAGACTGATACTTACAAGTAATTGCCGGTCTTCCAGTTTTTAAATGTATTCAGGCAATTCAACCCAGGACCTGACCAGTCATTTTCATCTCAGATGTAAACAAATGACAAAAACAGAAATTACAGGCTTGGCGCAATCATTCGCTGAGACTCATTCAGGGTTTCCGAGATGGAGCTGTATACTGTCTCCAGGTGGTCCGCATTCCATCTGAGGTGCTAGAGTAGCTTAAACAGGAAGTCCAGTATTCCTCTGGTCAAGACACCTATTAGGAACCAAGATGGCTCAGAGGGTAAAGCACTTGCTGTGCAAACCCAACAACCTGGTCTATCAGCAGACCCAAGTAAAGATGGAAGGAGAGGTCCAACTCTACAAAGTTCTCTGACCTCCGCACAGACGCCTTCCCTACATATACCACATGCACAATAATAATAAATGCAATTGAGCTCTTAACAAGAATGGCGTTATTGAGAAGTGAGCATGTAGCTAATGGGCGGAGCGTGTGGTGTGTACAAAGCCTTGGGTTCAATCTCTAACACTTCCTCCAACACAATTTTTTTAAAGATTTTTTTTATAATGTATGTGGGGAGGTATGTGTGAGGGAAATTGTGTTTATGTGTATGTATGAACATATATGTGTGTATGTATATATATATGCATGTATGCTCACAAGCATGTGGGTGCTTTAAGATCCAGTGGAAGGTTTTGAATCCCCAAAAGGTAAAGCTATAGGCAATTGTGAGCTTCCCAATATAGTGCTGGGAACTAAACACTCTGCAAAAGCAGAAATTGCCCTTAACTCCTGAGACATCGCTCCAGACACTCCCGCCTGCAACGGCCACTAGTTTCTTAAAACACACATTGCTTCTAACTGAGCATCTTCATTTAAAGTTAAAATTTAATTGAATTTTTATGGTTTTAGAAAGAAATGATAGATGGTCTTTGTTCTGAGTAATGGTAAAAAACTCTAGGTTTTCCAGAAAGTATTCTGAACACCGGAAGCTGGAACTAATGGGCTGCATTGGCACTCTGAAATTCTGTGTGGTACAGAACGAGGCCAGTTGAAATGTTGATGCTGTTTGGTTTGACAGCAAAGGACAAAGATAAAGGAAGGCCATCTTCAACACATGTTTGGATGACATTATACCTCGAAGGGTAAGCAGTCAGCCTGCTAGAGCGTCAGGCACAGCAACCACACAGCGTGGCTTCTGTGGTCAGTAACTGACGCTTTGCTTCTGTGACTCATCTGGGTCAAGCAGAGGGCAGGGTGTGGGGAGATAGTGCTGAAGGAAATGGCATGTAGCTATTAAAGCCCTTTTCTTATAGTGCTTTCATGCACTTAAAATGCATAGTTTAATCTTTAAATTTTTCAATAATCAGAGCTGAAGAGGCGCCTGGTAATTAAGACCACTGGCCGCTCTTCCGGAGGACCTAGTTCAGCTCCCAGCACCCACAGGGCAGCTCGCAACTGTCTGTAAACCCAGAACCAGAGGCTCTGATGCACTCTGGTTCTGGCCTCTTCAGACATAAGACATGCATTTGGTAGGCATACAGACATGCAAGAAAATATACCTACTTATAAAATAAGTAAATAAATCTTTAAATAAAAAAGAAGGAATTTTCAAATAATCTTGCAATCGGACATACTGTTTTTCCATTGATTAAACAGATGAGCTGGTTAAAATGAACCTCACTTTACAGCTAAAATGAACCTCACTTTACAGCTCAATTAGAATTTTATGAAAGATTCATAATACCTACAATCATTTACATCTGTAAATCTCAAGCCAAGGAATGGCTTATGCCCATCATACTAACACTAGGGAGACTGAGGCAAGAGGATTGCAACGAGTGAAGGCTAGCCTGAACTACAGTAAGGTACTATCTCAAAAACAAAAAAGACCCTACAACCTCAATAATAAGTCAGTGAGAGAGCATGTAGATAGAACGCTCATTCAACAGTCTTTCCGTTCAACCAATGAGTTTCAATTTTTACTCTGACAAAGTAGTTACGTCTAAGCTAAGGATGCAACCCAGTGACAGAGTGCTTGTCCCAAATACGAAAGAGCTGGGATCAGTCCCCAACATTGCTCTTTCTCATACACACACACACACACACACACACACACACACACACACACACACACGCACGCACACGCATGCACACATGCACACATGGGCACACACACATACGCACACATGCACATGCACACTCACACTCACACATACATGCACCATGTGCACATGTGCAGAGAATTGCTGCCTTTCATCAAAGCACTCACTCTTTAACAGCCAGAGGCAATGTTTCAATGACCCTTGTCCACAGAAGACAAATTCTGTCAGTTCTCAAACTATAGCTACTTCACTGGTACAGTCACTTTAACTGTCCCAATAGGTAGTCTTCAAGGAGGCAGGCAAGACGGCTCAGCAAGTAAAGTCACTTGCCACAAAGCTTGACAGTCCAAGTTAGGTCTCCAGGACCCAAATGGTGGAAGACAAGAATAAACAAACCCTTCAAGTTGTTTCCTGACCTTACATAGGCACCATGGTTCATGTACATGTGCACATATGGGTACACACACACATACACATATACACACAGATAGATAGATAGATAGATAGATAGATAGATAGATAGATAGATAGATAGATAGGATAAGTAGGTAGGTAGGTGGATAGATAGATAGATAGATAGATAGATAGATAGATAGATAGATAGATAGATAGATAGATAGATAGATAGATAGATAGGATAAGTAGGTAGGTAGATAGATAGATAGATAGATAGATAGATAGATAGATAGATAGATAGATAGACAGACAGACAGAGTGTATAGATAGATGTAGTGTGTAGTTTCTACGACCCTGCTTTAAGCTGTGGGTGGACTGACTACATTAGCTTATTTTTAATATGCTTTTAGCTCAATAGCTGGGCTCTTCTGAGCCTTCCTCAGCTAACATGCCCTTCTTTTCACTCCCAGCTCAACACCTCTAACTCTTCCCTCAACTTTAGTTGCCTGGTTACCTTCTCCTGCTCAGCACCCTAAATCAGCCCTCAACTTAGTTACATTTCTAATCTCCCGCCTGCTACCCCAAGACCAGTTGGGGAAGCAGCCAATGGCTGCTTCACCCAAGATTTCACATGGCTGGTGGCTCTCTCTCCCTCCAAAACATGTCAAAAATCTCTTCTCCCCCTGCATCTGCTAGCCCTTGTTGCAGAAACCTGGAAGCTCTGCCTCTTCCACCCAGTCATTAGGCACTAGCATCTTTATTGATGGATCAAGAACCAACTGGGGAACAGGACTTTCAGAGTCCACACACAGATTACTGATCAGAGCTCCAGAACCACCCCCTACAGATAGATAGATAGATAGATAGATAGATAGATAGATAGATAGATAGTAGACAGATGATAGATAAACTAATTTTTTAAAAAAGTTTTTGAGTAATGGCTTCTTATATTTTCCTTAATTAAAACTCCTTAGTAATTTCAGTATATCGCTATGTCATTTGGACATTTAGTATTTATTAGAAAATGCATAGTGGAAAAAGTTGTTATCAAACTATTAATTGAACATTAATTCATAAATTATTAATTAACAATGTAGTATTTTTAAAATAATAGTTACATATGAGGCATGACTAATCTGCTTATACACGAACTATGTTATCTAATGTTCTTTTGGTTTTAATAACAGAAATAGAATCTGTTCAGAGTAGATTACAAGTAGTCAAGCATAGTGGTTCTTTTCTGAGGCTGAGGCCTCAGAATAGTATGTTTGAGGCCACCCTGGGCTACAGAGTAAGTTTCTGATCAACCTGGGCCATGAGACAAGCCCCTGACTCTTAGGGTATAGCTTGGTTGGTGTTAGAGCATGTATAACATAGTATACATAAGACTCTGGGGTTCAAATGCCCCCTACAAAGTTAAAAATTATTCAGGTAGGAGCTGAACACTAAATCACGAGAATGGAAGGTCAAGGGTGTGTTGAAGGTGATGAGTATCGTCATAATTGCCTGGACATACATTCAACAGTCCAGATCGCCTTAGACGGAGGAACAGGTTGACTCGGCTTGAGTAAGTTATTTATCTGAGAACATCCAAGGCCAGAGAGGAATCACAGAGTGTTCTGATGTAAGTGCTAGAGGTCACCTCTAGGGATCCCCTTTGGATTCGGTGTCTACATTTCATATATTTATTTATGTATTACCTTCCTGAATAAGTTCCTCTGAGTAGGGACTCAACACTGTCCTTTTGCTGTAGGGCTGGCTCAAGTTTGGCATTCTCAAAACTTGATATTCCCTGTCTCCTCATTGTTCATTCTTCAGATGTGGTCAAAATTGAGGGGAGAATCTGATTTTTCATTACGTGGTAGAAAACATTTTATGGTGGAGAAACTCCCTTCTGAGAGATAAAAATGACAGGGCAATTAATCTGGTGTTTAAAAAAAATGGAGATGGTGGTACAGCCCTTTAATACCAGTGCTTGGAAGGCAGAAGCAGGTGGATCTGTGTGAGTTCTGGGACAGCCTGGTCTATAGAGCAAGTTCTAGGGTAGCCAGGGCTACAGAGTGAAACCCTGTCTCAAAAAAAAAAAAAGATAAATAGATAGATAAAGTAGAGGAATAATTGAGGGCTAAGACCCAAAGGGAGTGTACCTGGCCCATAAGCTGGTAGCTGGATGGGATGAAGGGGTTAAAGAACAAAGCCTGGGGCTCAGGCATTCTCTGCCTCTGCTTCTTGGCTGCCCCATGTCCAGCCATAATAGCCTGAAACCATGAGCAAAATCAATCTGTCTTCCTTAAGTTGTTGTGTCAAATGTTCTGTTACAGTGATGGAAAGTCCACCTAAAACAGAAGGCAGCATGCTATTCCTCTTGGCATTTTTATGGCAAGGCCAAATCACCAATCTCCCAATACTAGATGTGCAGTGAATACTGTAGACGCCATCCTGCCATCTGTTCAGAGTGTTGGCTCCTAATAGCTCAGACCCCCTCTATGGAAACTTGTTACAGGATCTTAAGATTGTGTTATTTCCTGAAAATCCTGTTTCTAGTTGTGGTGTGGCTCAGACCTTATTCCCTCTGGCTGGAAAACAGATACTTAGTATACACTTTTAATCCCAAACAATAAAGATAAAGTTAGTTTGTAGAAGGAAGCACCCATGTTTGAAAGTAATGTCTAATTCAGTGGCAGATATAGTGAGGAATCAGAGAAAGATTTTACAGAATAGGGTATGCCCAACTCTCACGAAAAGAGAGAGGAAAGGCAAGTTTCTTAAGACAGCAGTCCTGGCAGACAATAAGTAAGTAAGTAAGTAAGGAAAGAAAGAGAGAGAGAGAGAGAGAGAGAGAGAGAGAGAGAGAGAGAGAGAGAGGGAGGGAGGGAGGAAGGAAGGAAGGAAGGAAGGAAGGAAGGAAGGAAGGAAGGAAGAAAGAAAGAGGGCTGGAGAGATGGCTCAGTGGTTAAGAGCACCCGACTGCTCTTCCAGAGGTCCTGAGTTCAATTCCCAGCAACCACATGGTGGCTCACAACCATCTGTAAAGAGATCCGATGCCCTCTTCTGGTGTATCTGAAGACAGCTACAGTGTACTTATATATAATAAATGAATAAATCTTTAAAAAAAAGAAAGAAAGAAAGAGAGAAAGAAAGAAAGAGAGAAAGAAAGAAAGAAAGTTTTACTGAGATTTTACTGGGACCAGGCAGTTTTACTGGGACTGTTTCCAGAGACAGGTTGAAGAAAGAACAAGTTAGACAGAGGTAAAGACAGATGAGGCAGAGAATGAGAAGGAGCAGAAGATCAGGACAGATTGCCAGAGTTAGTTGAGGCCAAGCAGAGAAATTCAGTCAGAGGCCGAGAGAGAAGGTAGATTGAATCAGTTAGCATGGAGAGGAGTTTGAGCCAGAACAGCTGAGTGGAACCAGCCAGCCAGAGACCAGAAAGAACTAGAAAAGTTGAGTTTGTTCAGCAGCAAGTCTCAGAGGTTAGGAGCTTCAAGGACTAGGTCCAGGTTAGCAGACTGAGGCAGCAAGCCTCGGAGACAATAATTAATACAGGAGAATAAAAAATGCATTTACATAAACTACCTTCAATCAAATGACGGTCAACTCACTCAGAAGGTTACATCTTCCAACCAAGAGAAGATCTTCAGCTCAGAACATCAAAACTTGTATCTATACACAGTACACTCATCTCTATATAGAGCCAACATAGAAATGGTATGATTTATAATTAACACATTGAATAACAGCATCATAGAATTATTTGATATTATTTTGAAAAGGAAAAAAATGGAAAATTTCAGATTGTAAAACATTCTCCCCAGGACAAATTATTTTTTCAAATCACCTTTTGTAACTGAGTCAATGTGACGAGCATGTTCAGTGACAAGCAATATGTAATGGCTGTTACACTGATAACAGATGGAATTGGAAAGAAACCCCAGTTTTTGAAATCACTATCTCAAAGCAATAACACATGTTGGACCTTTTAGGGCTGTAAAGTGGGTGGATCTGGAAGTTAAACAATTAAGCAAAGTGACCCAAACTCAAAAAGAAAAAAAGAAAAAACCCATGTTCTCCTACCTAGCCTGAAATTTATATGTGTATGTATGTAGACAAGTGTGATAAGCACACACAGGTAAAGTCTAGAATTTAGAAAGGAGACTTGACTAGGTGGTGGTGGTGCATGCCTTTGGTCCCAGGATTTAAGAGGCAGAGGTAGACAGATTTCTGAGTTCAAGGCCAGCCTGGTCTATAGATTGAGTTCCAGGATAGCCAGTGCTATACAGAGAAACAATGTCTTGGGAGTTGGGGTGGGAAGACCTTAAGAAGAAGACAAAGGAAGGACCAACCAAGTGTAGGCAATAACTACATGAATCATGAAGGATAGACACCTATGTTTTTCCTCGTTTCAGCTCCCTCAGTAGGTTTGGTTTTGTTTTTCACAGTGGATAAGTGAATCCAACTTTCCGTGCATTAAAGAAAGAGTCAAGAGCCATTTTTGCATCCCACAAGAATCCAACATGTGCTACTCCTTTGAGGCAGTGATTGTGACCACTGGTCCAGGCTGTCCTCAAATTCTCTATGTAGCTGATGATGCCTTTGAACTCCAGACCCTCCTATCCATCTCCAGAGAACCAAGGTTACAAGCATGCATCACCACGCTTTTTTTTTCTTGCCAAAACTGAACAGAGCTATTCAGTTACATGAAATCACTCTCATAGCATTATATTATCACACAAATCATAAAGGAGAAATCAGATAGCATAAAGTACTTTACCAGGAATGACCAAATGATAAATATTCATCTGGAGAAGACACCTCTGTGGCTAGTTCATGTCCTGGAAGCCCCTGGGGCTTTTCCCAGCAAAAGTATAGGCTGCGTCTTAGCAGGAGCTCCAAGTGCTGCTGGGCTGTCTGGAGCAGGCAGCAGGCTGTCACTCATCAGCTCCAGCATTTGCTGGTTGCCTTTGTGCACCGTTGGCTGGAAACATGCACACAGTTGCCTCTGGCATCCGTACGAGAAGAACTTTGCTAAACCTGTTGCGATCGTTGTCAGAATTAAAGTGCCAGAAGTCCTTGTGCAAAACCAGCAAGTTTTCACCTTTGCCCTGTCCCATGCCTTCAAATAGGGTTAACATCCAGGGGGAAACATTTTTTTAATATTTTGATCAGACAGCCACATATTGATGTTAACTCACATATTGTCGTTAAGAACATAAATTGTGGGGCTGGGGATTATAGCTCAGTGGTAGAGCGCTTACCTAGGAAGCACAAGGCCCTGGGTTCGGTCCCCAGCTCCAAAAAAAAGAACCAAAAAAAAAAAAAAACATAAATTGTCTCAGTGGTAGAGCACTGGCCTAGCAAAAGCAAGGCCCTGAGTTTGGTCCCCAGCTCCGAAAAAAAAGAATAAGAAGAAAAAAAGAACATAAATTGTCACGATATCAAGGAAGGAAATCTATATACAACCACAACTTTCTTTTTCTTTTTTCTTCCTTTTGTTTTCTCTGTCCTTGTATTGCCATCTCCCCCTCCCTGCTCTCTTCCTCCTCTCTTTCTCTCTGGAGATACATAGTATATGAAACCAAGTATGGTAGAACATGTCTGTAATCTCAACCTTCATGAGATAGACCCAGGAGGATCAGCAGTTCAAATCCAGCCTTGCCTGCATAGCAAGTCTGAGTCTACCTTAGGATCCTACCTAAAAACAATACCAACAGAAACAAACAACAACAAAAGCCTGAGAGAAAGGATAAAGAGACGAGAAGAGATACTGTAATGACTCATTCTGACACCACTCAGCAGTTCCAAAGAAAATGATAGTGAAGAAGGCTAGATGGAGCTCATGGTAGGGTACTTGCCCACCATGTGCCAGGCCCTGGGTTTAATCCTTGGCACCACAGAAAGTATGATGGAACAGTGTCCTCACTTAGCTAACACAGCCAGTTCTAGTCTCCACCAATCCCCACAGTAAACCCTTTAACATATTTAATTTAATCCACACGCTTACCCAACAGGTAGGTGCTCAAAAGATGAGAAAACCGAGGCATAGAGAGGTTAAGCAATCTGTCCAAAGTCACAGAGGTAGATGATGTCTGAGATAGGACTCGAACCCTACAGAGTGACTCCAGAGTTTAAAGTCCTTACAGGCAAAAGGCTGCCCTCCATGGATGGAAAAACCACAGGCTGGGGATGCATCTCAGTTGATAACATGCTTGCACAGCAGGCACAATGCTGGGTCCCAGGACCAGCATTGTGTAAAATAAATATGGCATTGCTTGGATGTGACCTGAGCACTTGGGAGGTGGACGGGAGAGTCAAAGGCATCCTCAGCTACATAGTGAATTTGAGGTCAGCCTGGGCTACATGGGTCCCTGTGCCCAGAATGAGTCAAACAACAGCAAAGAGCTGTACATATAAAAAAAGATGGCCATAACTGATTAGAGGGTAGTAATGGCAGAGCAGGGGCTCAACACCTTGGGTTCTAGCTCCCCAAACACAAATTAATAATAATTGCCATAGATAACTATAAGTCTGGGCGTATGTGTGTGTGTGTTTACATACATGCATACACACACACACACACACACACACACACACACACACATTAGTTTGTTGTTGCTTTCAGGAAGGGTCTTATGTAGCCCAGGATGGATCTCAACCTCACCATACAGTTGAGAAAGACCCTGACTTCCTGGTTGTCCTTCCTTCACTGCTCAAGTACTCTGCTTTTCATTGTTGTTCTTAATTTCTCTCTCTCTCTCTCTCTCTCTCTCTCTCTCTCTCTCTCTCTCTCTCTCTCTGTGTGTGTGTGTGTGTGTGTGTGTGTGTGTGTGTGTGTGTGTGTAGATGTGCATTATGCATGTGTGTGGATGGCAGAAGCAATGTCCTATTTCTCTCTGTCTTGTTTTTAGAGACAGGATCTCTCTCATACTTTGGCCAGATTGGTTGGACAGCAAGCCTCCAGGATCCAACTGTCTTGGTTCCACCAGCACTGGGGCGTGTACTGCCATGCCCCACTTCTTTTTCCTTAACATAAGTATGGTTCGTCTTAACTCAGGCCCTTGTGTTTGCACAGTAGGCACTTTACCCAGTGAGCCATCTCTCCAGCACCGCATGATGGAGCCCAGCTTGACCTCCTTGGTCTCCTGCCTTGTCTTCTGAACTCAGGTTTTAACAGTGAGCAGAATTCAGAAACATTTGAAGGATAAAGACTGGATGTGGGCGTCCTTTGAGAACAGAGAAAGGCCCTTGACTGACAGCCAGCAAGGAGACAGGAACTTGGTCCTACCCTATAATGAAAGACAGTTCTCCTAATGACAAGGACACACGGAGAAGAACTCTAGGTGACAGCTCTAGGTATAAACCAAATGAAGCCCTTGTAAGACTGAGCACTGAGCTTGGTTAAGCCCACTGAAACTTCAGTGCTCCAGGAAAGAGGAGGTATGCATCACTCCCCTCATCCCTGGACGTGCTAAATTGTTACACAGCAACCAAACCCCGCTGCAGCATTAATGCTCTGTGGAGGAAGACGCTGCGGCTCAAAGAGCTTCACTGACTAGGACCATCCCACTAGGGAGGTGGGATTTGACGTAGGTAGTCACGCCTGCCCACATCACTAGCATGAAAGAGAAATAAAGCACTCTCTGACAGAGGAAGGGGGTGACTCAGATTCCTATGTATTTTTAGACACAAACATGAAACTATCCCGCACAATGGCTTGGTTTTCTGTAAGGATGAGGGCCTGTGGGAGGGACCGCTTTAAGGTATGTGAGTTGTCCCCTTTTTAAACTAAAGCATGAGGTGACTGGTTTTCTACACATGCAAAGCTGGGTGGATTTAGATAGATTAGCAGCAAGAAGCAGTTAGGGAGACCAACGCGGAGGCCTTATTCACACACATAAACACACCCAATGAAAAGCTCTCTCATGGAGGCCTAGCTGTGTCAGTCTCGGGTTTCATAGTGAAGTCAGTTTAAAAGGGAGTTGCTGGTATGGGAGGGAGTTTTGTCATTCTGATCTGCTTCACCCACGCACTCCTGTGACCTTTCCTCCTTCCGGCTTACTGCCCTCGGCTCAGATCACGTGGGCTCCTTACTCCTTAAGAGCCTTACTAACACGGGCACAGAAGGAATACTCTTCCTCTAGTTTCTGCCCTGCTTTCAAGTCTCTACTCAAAAGGTTTTAAAATAATGATAATAAAAGACATAGTGTGTAGCCTATGGGTAGTGCCTCCCTGCCTGTCTTTATTACTTCACTCTTTTTTTATATGTGTGGGGGTTGGGAAGGTGTGGTATAAGTGTGTACATAGCCATGAGTGCCTGTATGTGCAGGACAGAAAGATACTGGTACCTTGCACTATTGTCCGCCATACCTTTTGAGGCAACACCTCTCACTGAACCCAGAGCTCACCCTTTTCTAGACTGGCAGGCCAGTGAACCCAGATCCTCCAGTCTCCCCACCCTAGTACTGGGATCACTGGTGCTTTTTAGATGGATGCTGGAAATCTGCACTCCAGTCCTCTCTCTACTCATCGAACAGCCCCCCAGCCCAATTTTTTTAATAGTACTGGGGGGTTGAACCCAGGAGTTGATGCTAGCTGGCAAGTGTCCTGCTGCTGAGCTGTGTCCCTAACTCCCTGTTTAAGTTTTCTTCCCTAGCACCTTGACAATCTGATTTGCTCACACACACACATGTACAGAGGCTAGGGCTATAGCTTAGAGAAGGAGCCAAGCTTTTGGGATGTGTGAAACCCCTAGGCTTCATCCCCAGCACCCAAAAATATGTGGTTGTGTTAGTAGTTACTGCATTTTCTCAAAGTGGAATGTAAGTCTCTCCCTTTCTCCCCCTTCCCCTTTCCCCTCCCTCCTCTCTCGTATGGTGTGTGTGTGTGTGTGTGTGTGTGCGTGCGTGTGCATGTGTGTGTGTGTGTGTGTGTGCGCGCGCGCGCGCGCACTTTTAATACTGGATCTTATTATGTTCCCTTCCTGGTCTCAGGCTCCTGTCGGGGGCTTCACGGGCTCAAGAGCTCCTTCTGCCTCAGCCTCCTATTAGCTGAGACTGTAGACACACGCTGCCATGCCTTTACTCTGTTTCTTTCATCATTATTGTACTCTGCCCCTCAAGATCAGAATGGTTCACAGCTTATAGTAGTGGCTCACACACAAAAAAAGCATGTGTATCTCCTCATACGATGTATCCAGTCTGAGCTATCCTTCTACCTCCCCAGCTCCCACTGTTCTGGCAGGATTTGCTAACCAGGGCAAAGCAGAAAAGCTACTTTGCTTGCATGCATTCATAAAAATCAGAAGAATAAGGTTAGAATCTGGGGCTGGAGAGATGGCTCAGTGGTTAAGAGCACTGACTGCTCTTCCAGAGGTCCTGAGTTCAATTCCCAGCAACCACATGGTGGCTCACAACCATCTGAAATGACATCTGATACCCTCTTCTGGTGTGTCTGAAGACAGCTACAGTGTACTTATATGTAATAAATAGGTATATCTTTTTTAAAAAAAGATTAAAATCTGGAGGCAGTGTGGTACTGGAATGAAGTCCCTTCTTGCTTTTAGCAGTCACGTGATGGGGAGAGGTCCAGACTGCTTATCTCCCTGGGGGAATGGTGAGGAAGAGTCTATGTAAAGAGGTTAGGCAGATAAGCATGAAGATTTCTTCCTGTAATCTGCTCCTTTGAAACTAGAACCCATTTGGTAAGAGAACCAGGAAATATTGATTCTTGCTCTATATTAAATGTGCACTGGGTGTGCATGTTTAGGGACATCCTATAGACATACCCACACCCCCTGCCTTCAGATAACCCAAATTTCTTTGATGTCCTTCAGAGGTTAGATCCCAGCTCTTTGAAGCCACTGATTAGGAGCCAGGTTGGCTAACATCCTGATATCTGTGAGCCCTGGCTTAGCCTCTGTTCTTTTAAGACCTAGATCCACCTGCCCTTCAACAGGTGTGACTTAAGGCTAAAATACTGGTTTCAAAAAATATTTTAAGATATGTTCTATGTACCATCTGCTGGGGACACACAGTGAACCATTTGGACAAGGCATTCACCCTCAGATATAAAAAAAAAAAGGTCATAATTGAGTAATAGAAGACAAATCAAGGGCTGGAGAGATGGCTCAGCAGTTAAGAGCACCAACTGCTCTTCCAGATGTCCTGAGTTCAATTCCCAGCAACCACATGGTGGCTTACAACCATCTGAAATAGGATCCGATGCCCTCTTCTCCTGTGTCTGAAGACAGTTACAATGAACTCACATAAATTAAAATAAATACATAAATCTTTTAAAAACAAAAAAAGAAAAATCAAAACCAATCATGTTGTGATATAATAAAAATATGAGTTAGGTATGATGGAACATACCCATAAACATAGCACTTAGGAAGTGAGGCAGGAGGATTGCAATGAGTTTGAAGTCAGCTTTGGCTACTTGGTGTAGTTTCAGACCATTTGAGGCAACAGGGGGAGACCTTGTCTTGAGGGAAGGAAGAGGGGAGCAAGGAAAGGAGACTTATTTCTAAATTTATTTAATTTTCTTGTATGTGCAATGGTGTTTTGCCTACATTTATGTCCCTATGTGTGAGGGATCCAGTTCTAGATCTCCCAGAACTCTGGAGTTATAGTCTTGAGCCACTATGTGGGTGCTTGGAATTGAATCAGGGTCATCTGGAAGAGCAGCCAGTGCTCTTAACCTCTGAGGAATCTCTCCAGCCCCAGGAAGGAGATTTGTAACCCCAGAGTCCAGGAAGTAGAAGCATGAGAATTGTGAATTTAAGGCCAGTTGGGTTATATATAACAAACTCCGTCTACACAAAACGGGGTGGGGGGCGCTGGGGCCGGAGTTCAGTGACAGAGTGTGTATATAGATGATCAAGACCCCAGGTTTGCCTTCCTGTCCTGCAAGAAACAAAAACAAAAAGGAAGGGACCCCCACACCCAGGAATTATGGCACACTCCTGCAGTCCTGGTGGTCAGGAGGTAGAAGCAGAAGGTATTTGGAGGGTAGCCTGGGCTACATAGTGCATCTTAGCACAGTTTGGGCTTTATGGTGAGACCTAGTCTTGGAAAGACATGAAAACAAGCTATAAGAACAGATAGACCAATAGGAGTAAGCAAAAAGGGAGCCCCTAATGTGGGGTATCAGAGATGTTTCTGTGAGAGATGAAAAGATGTTTTGCTTTCAACTAGTGATAGGTGTTGAAGGCAGAATGAGAAGAATGTTAAAGGACAGCGTGTAGGAAAGATAGAGTTAACCTTCGCCAGGGAAGACCTTCCAGAAGCATTTTTGGAGAGTATTTAGGAAGACCAACCTAAAGCTGGTCCTTAGAAGATGAGATACAGCCTGTGCCCAGAGCTGAAAGCCAGTCGCCAAGGAACGCTGACACACCTGAGGGCAGAGGTAAGACCAACTCTTCTGCTCTGAGCAACCCGCCTGCAGGCCTCAGGGCACACAGACCCAGGAGCAGTCTGGGACAGGACCTTTCAGGTTTCTGCCTGTGACTGGAGCTGAACTGGCCCCACAGCTCTCCCATGGGGGAGAGAGCTGGACTCTCAGAAGTGAGGACATTCCTGAGAGCTCAGGAGAGACCTCCACTTCTGCTCACATTCCTGGCCCAGGAGGAACCCACCTAGTGCCTCTGGGCAAAGGAAGCTAGGAGCAGTCAGGGGCAGAACCCTTCTGGTTTCCACCTGTGCCCAGAGCTGAAAGCCAGTTGCCAGGAGTGCTGACACATGTGAGAGCAGAGGTATGACCAACTCTTCTCCTCTGAGTGACCGGCCTGGAGGCTTTAGGACATACAAACTCAGGAACAGTCTAGGACAAAACCATTCTGGTTTCTGACTTCACCCAGAGCTGAACTGGTCCCACATCTCTCTTACCCAGATCTGTCTGTAAGAAAATAGGTTTACAGAAGTGCTGACACACAGGTTTACCTGAGGGTAAAGCCACTGTCAGAGATAGCAAGACAAGCTAACACCAGAGACAACCTCATGGCAAGAAGTAAGTGCAGGAAACTAAGCAACAGAAACCAAGACTACTTGGCATCATCAGAGCCCAGTTCTCCCACCAAAGCAAATACTGGATATCCAAACACACCAGAAAAGCAAGATATGGATTTAAAATCACATCTCATGATCATGATAGAGGACTTTTAAGAAGAACATAAATGAATCCCTTAAAGAAATACAGGAGAACATAGGTAAACAAGTAGAAGCCCTTAAAGAGGAAACACAAAAATACCTTAAAGAATTACAGGAAAACAGGTAAAGGAATTGAACAAAACAATTCAGGATTTAAAAATGGAAATAGAAACACTAAAGAAATCACAAAGGGAGACAACCCTGGAGATAGTAAACCTAGGAAAGAGATCAGGAGTCATAGACGCAAGCATCACCAACAGAATATAAGAGATAGAAGAGAGAATCTCGGGGGCAGAAGATATCATAGAAAACATGGACACAACCATCAAAGAAAATATAAAATGCAAAAATCTTCTAACCCAAAAACATCCAGGAAATTCAGGGCACAATGAGAAGATCCAACCTAAGGATAAAAGATATAGAAGAGAGCGAAGACTCCCAACTTGAAGGGCCAATAAATATCTTCAACAAAATTATAGAAGAAAACTTCCCTAACCTAAAGAAAGAGATGCCCATAAACATACAAGAAGCATAGATAATTGTGGAAAGCCGCAATAACATTCACCATTACAAGATGGCGCTGGCTTCTGCTGCACCAGCCCGACTTCTTTTCAGGAAGCTAGCTGTGTGCGCATGTGCAAGAGTGTGTTCGCGCCAAGTCTTTGCCCACCCCAGGGCGTGCCTATGAGATCATGGGTAAGCGACCAATCAGGTGTGGACGAGCCGTGCTAGGGTGTATATAAGCAGCGCCATTCTGGGGCTCGGCTCTCTCCTCTTCAAGATGCAATAAATGCTTTGCTGCAGAAGGATCCTGGTGTCCACACGTGCGTTCTTGCTGGCGAGACAATAGCGTGGGACATATGGTGCCGAAACCCGGAAAAACGCCTCACCATCGCCGGCGCCGAGGAGAGCCTCCGCTCGCGGAGAGGGTCCAGAACTGCAGGTCGAGAGGTAAGCTCTGAGAGGCATGTTTGGTCTTGATACAGCATGTCAGAAACAGAGCGGGATGAAAGATTAAAGAGCTCAAAGAGAAAAGGTGCACATAAGAAAAAAGGCCCTTCCAAGGACTTTAGATCCGAGGAAGCGAGAGATAGGGGAAAGGACACCCCGGGAGAGAAACAGGGAAAGGAGGAGAAAGCCCTGAAAAGGAAAAGCCTTTATCCGGTAAAGGAGTTAGAGGCTTTGGGGCTTGATAGTTCAGAAACAGATGAGCTTAGCCCCTCTGAGGAAGAGGATTTAGAAGATGAAGCAGCTCGCTATGAAGAAGAAAGATATGGGCCTAGGTGGAGAGCCACTGTGAAGAAACCGAAAGTTATGGATCCTTTGTGGGCAAGGCTGGTAATTTTGTTTATTTTTTTCTTTGTGTGGGAAGCCGTTACAGCCGTTAGGACAGGTCAGAGGATCCTTGCAGAGCAACAAGAAAGTATGTCGGAGGGAGAAAAGGTCTCTAAAGAAAAAAAGAAAAGGAGATAAAAGGAACACAGTATTTTGGGAGAAAAATTTTGTCTTTGTGCTTGTAAAAGGTGTGATTAGGCTCTGGAAACTTCACAGAGTCATACTGATCAGATTTGATAGAGGTAGACCGCCTGAAACATTTATTCAGGAGAATCAAACAAAAAGATATCTCAATTCTAAACTTTTGTTTTCAGAGTTGTATTTTATTCAGGACTGTGTTTCACTTCCATACCATTTGTGAATGTCAGTCGTGCTGCTCAGATATCCCGTAACATATCTCAGTATCTTACAGGAATTTGGTTTCAACACGTTGATGGACTAGTACAGGAATTGAGACAATCCATCGTCCATATCAACTCCACTCGAGTGGATGGTCACCGTGGAAGTGGTGGGAAAGGGGAAATCCTACCTCTCTGCTGACTCCTATTGGAATCTGGGTCCCTTTGGTGGGACACCATCTAGTTTTTCCCCTTTGTCTATTGTCTGTCCTTGGTGCACCAAGCTGTCCGTGTATGTCAGTTTGTGTCTGGGGTTTTTGTTTCTTGTTGCTTAAATATTTTATGTTTCATGTTCAAAAGAGAAAATGGTAAAAACTTTATCTGCTGGTCATTCACACCTTGATTTGATTTTAACTCGTTTCAAAAAAGGAACAAATGAATAAAAAGCAGTTTCAATCAGCCCTTGGAGCCCTGTACCTGTGGCCAGGTGTCTAGGTCAGCTGGAGAAGCTGCCCGGGGGTGAGTGTCTGCATGAGCTGATCTTAAAGGCGCTAGCAGCTCCTCAGCTTCTTTGGTACAGGAGTTGATGGCTGTTTCTCTTAGAAAAATCCCTGACTTATTATTAGACTTAGCAGGTGACAAGGTGCTTCTCTTAAAATCATAGCTAGAAAAGTAAAAATGGTGCTTGGTGTAAATATTAAAGACATGTGTAGCCACTTCAATTTTGTTTCTCATTGGTTTTAAATGTATAATTGTTCTCTACATGCCTTGGTTATGGACTATTGGCTTTTAAGTTATTAGATATGGTTAAAAAGGTGTAACATTGGTAACAGAAAGTTGGCTTAAAATTGTAATTTGGATGAAGTAATTCTAGATAACATGTGACATAGGCCAACCTAGGGAAACAGGTCTAAATTGAGATAATATTTTTATGGAATTCTTATTCTAGAAACCAGGCTTCTAAAAGAATTTAGGACAATGTCTCTTTGTTGAGGTATTGGAGACCGCACCATCGTGTGTTGATATGTAGGAATTGGCAGTCAAACTTTGTAGCATGAAGGATAGACTTGGTGTTTTGGAGACTGGATTTTGGAGACTAGATCGATTGTTGGAGGTTGAGTTTTGCTTTCCAAAGTTGTGGTTTGCCCTGAAGTTATCTGTATTTTGATGCTAATTCCACTGCCCCAAGGACAGCTGCCTAGTCACATACTCAGGACTCAGGTGACTTTCCAAAGTTGTGGCTGTGCTCTGGTGTTACAAAGAGAACTTAAAGATTGTGATTAAGGATTGCCAGTGTTACATTGACTAACTCAAACTTATTTGTAATTAAGAAAAAAAAATCAAACAGGTAGAGATTGTTACAGGATTTACGAAGGATTGATGAGGTTTTGAAACTTGTGAGAGCATTACAGCCAGTTTGCTTACTCCAACTGCCATTTCAAGATAGATTTAGAGGATTGTTTTTATGCAATTTATTTATGTCCTGGCGATTGTGAGTTTTCATTTCGTGAGCTTGCTTTAGAGAGCCCATAAAGTGATATCATTAAAAATTTTACTAAAGAATGGCTAATAGCCTTATGTAATTTTGTCGCTTCTTCAATGTAAGAAGTTAGAACTTTAAATCTCTCAGTGTATATAGAAATTTTTACTACAAACCTTTGCTCTCAAAATGAGCTTTAATATTTGGGGAGTAGCTGTTACACTACTCCAGAAAATAATATTTAAAACTAATTTTAAGCTTCTAAGGATATGTTAATTGCCAAAGTACCTCACCTTACCAGAGGACTTAACTTTGTTATCTTCATTGGAGATAAAGCTTCAGTTGTGTTAATACAGAATTGTAGGCTAGAGTCATGGAAGTATTTTTAAAAGAAACCTGGTGAAACATACCTTATTCCAAACAGCAATCAAATTGGTTATTACAAAATACTGATATTTGGCCTATTACATATACAAATTTTCAGGCAAAATTGATAATTTTACTCTTTGCATGCTTTTGTATTTACTGTAAATTTGTGCATGCAACCCATAGAAAATGCGCTTAGTGTATTTATAGGTGGTTCATCTAATGAAAAGGCTACATGTATGATTGGATCACTTGTTTATTCTCTTGAGTTTCCCCTGCTTCAACACAGACTATTAAATTATGTGCTGTAGCCACTGTTTTTAAAATGTTAAAAAATCAAGCTTTCAATTCATACACTGATAGCCAATGTGTAGCTTGTGGTTTACAATTGATTTCAATTACTTAATGCTTTACTAGAGGCAAGTTTTCTACTTGAAATCAATGAGTGATTTCAGTGTGAATGTCTGACAACTCACTGTCCTTTCAGTGCTCTGGCTCAGACAACTAAACAAAACCATAGACCCAGCTCTTTGAAAATGGTAATCCATTTGCTTACTTTCAACGCCCAGCCTCACCCTGCCAACTCAGGGATTTCTAAATAAGGCTAAATCTGTACCTTGTTTACAGGATTAGGCATTTCTAATTAATGCTTAAAACTTGTGAGGTGCTGGAGAGATGGCTTAGTGGTTAAGAGCACTAAGTACTGTTCCTTTGTAGGCCATTTGGGAACTCAAACTGGATTGTCTGGACCCCTTAACGAGGGAGGACAATGATACTAGACAGTTTATATCTTAATAAATAAAAAGGGGGAGTTATCCCTGTATGCTATACAATTACTTAATAATACTCCTTTTATTTCCAATTTTAAAATTTGGATGCCAAGGAACTCTGAGTGTTTATGGCACCCTACAACTAGGCATACTTCTACATTTGGCATGATCCTGTCCAGGTATTTTTATGGGGAAGAGGGAATGTTTGTGTTTTTTCTACAGGATGCTACAAGAATATGCCAGCTGCCAGAGGTGGTTGCTGAGACTTGCTGATCTTGGGAGCATGAAGATTCAGCTCTCGTGGTTCGGGTCCCTGGAGTCATTCCTCTGCCCTGAGAGGAAGACGGAGGATTCCCCCTCATCTTTTGTCATCACAGAAATTCTTGCGTTGCTGCAGTCATTGGGTCCCGTCCCATTGCGGCCTGCGCTCCAACCCTCTGTGCACTGCTGCTTGCTGGAGAAGCTGGACTCCAGCTGTTACCCCTGCCTCCCTCATTCCCCTGGTGACTCTTGCTGCCTTAACTGGTGTTGTCATCTTGCAATCTGTAGCTTCACAGGAATGCCATCTGCATGGAGCTGCTGTGGACTGGGGAACTCTGCCTCGGTTATACAGGTCTCAGACGTGGTTCCCTTGCCTGCTGGTTGTTCCAGAGATACTAAACTGACCTGGGAAAGACCTTGTTATTTTTGCTGCTATTGTAGCAGCCATTACTGCTGCAGCCATTGTGTCTGCAGTGTCTGGAGTTACCCTCCCCCAATCTATTGTTAGGCAAGCACAGTGGGTGAACTTTCTGGAGTAGTTGCTAACAATTGGGAATTCTAAATTTTATTATAGGAACGGCTTGACTACGGTCCTTGGTGGTAACAGCTGAGGAGAACCAGATGAGGTGCCCACTACTTATCGGGAGTGGCTCTGTTTGGTGCAGCCCTACGCTGTGGATTAGTGTTCATGCTATGGTTGGTTTGCAAACTCAGATCTCAACAGAAATGTGACAAGGTCGTTATCACTCAAGCACTTGTGGTCATTGAACAAGGGGCCTCCCCAGGAATTTGGTTATCTATGCTCAGGAATTAATCGGCATCTGAATTCTCTGCTCTTGTACCCCATGGATTTGTGGATCCATTGCACTGGGATGAGAGAGACTCAATGATTCTTTGATCAGCCCTTCTACATCGCTGAGGTTTCCTCATTGCACGCAATAGGGTGATCATGATTTCCCCACTAACTCATTTTCTGGCTGGCCTCTTTTGTAGAGTTTGCCCTAGGTCATTTAGCAGTTACTGTCACACAGCACTGAGGTATCCAGAGACGGGCAACTTTCCTCATGCACAGACCAATCTAAGACACCCGGTGGCGATAGGGTTACCCTACAACAGATAAGGCTGTGACATTAGAGGAACGACCTAAGACAGGAGCCACAGCAGATGGACATAACTGCAGAGGCCTAGACCAGCCTCGTTCTAGTAAAACAAAAAGGGGGAGATGTGGAAAGCCGCAATAACATTCGCCATCACAAGATGGTGCTGGCTTCCGCTGTGCCCCACGTGGAAAGCCGGGATAGCATTCGCCATTACAAGATGGTGCTGGCTTCTGCTGCGCCAGCCCGACTTCCTTTCAGGAAGCTAGCTGTGTGCGCATGTGCAAGAGTGTGTTCGCGCCAAGTCTTTGCCCACCCCGGGGCGTGCCTATGAGATCATGGGTAAGCGACCAATCAGGTGTGGACGCGCCGCACTAGGGTGTATATAAGCAGCGCCATTCTGGGGCTCGGCTCTCTCCTCTTCAAGATGCAATAAACGCTTTGCTGCAGAAGGATCCTGGTGTCCGCGCGTGTGTTCTTGCTGGCGAGACGATAGCGCGGGACAGATAATTCCAAATAGATTTGACCAGAAGAGAAATTCCTCCTACCACATAATAGTCAAAACCCCAAATGTACAAAACAAAGAAAGAACATTAAAAGCAATAAGGGAAAAAGGTCAAGTAACATATAAAGGCAGACCTATAAGAATTACACCAGACGGGGGTTGGGGATTTAGCTCAGTGGTAGAGCGCTTGCCTAGCAACCAAAAGGTCCTGGGTTTGGTCCCAAGCTCCGGAAAAAAAAAAAAAAAAAAGAAAGAATTACACCAGACTTCTCACCAGAGACTATGAAAGCCAGAAGATCCTGGGCAGATGTCATACAGACCCTAAGAGAACACAAATGCCAGGCTACTCTATCCAGCAAAACTCTCCATTACCACAGATGAAGAAACCCAGATGCCCTTCAACAGAGGAATGAATATAGAAAATGTGGTACATCTACACAATGGAGTACTACCCAGCTATCAAAAACAATGACTTCATGAAATTCATAGGCAAATGGGTGGAATTAGAAAATGTCATCCTGAGTGAGGTAACCCAATCACAAAAAAACACACATGAAAACTGGTAAGTGGATATTAGTCCAAAAGCTCGAGTTACCCAAGATACAATCTACAGACCACATGAAGCTTAAGAAGAAGGACAAGTGCAGATGCTTCAGTCCTTCTTAACAGGGGGAACAAAAAATATTCATAGGAGGAGATATGGAGACAAAGTTTGGAGCAGAGACTGAAGGAATGGCCATTCAGAGCCTGCCCTACCTGGGGATCCAGGATATATATATATATATATATATATATATATATATATATCCACCATACCTAGACACTATTGATGAAGCCAAGAAGTGCATGCTGACAGGTGTCTGATGTAGCTGTCTCTTGAGAGCTCAGCCAGAGCATGACAAATACAGAGGTGGATGCTAGCAGCAAACCAGTAAACTGAGAACAGGGTCCCCATTGGAGGAGTTAGAAAAAGGACTGAAGGAGCTGAAGGGGTTTGTAACCCCATAAGAACATCAATACCAACCAATCAGAGCTCCCAGGGACTAAACCACCATCCAAAGAGGACACCTGGACAGACACATGGCTCCAGCTGCATATGTAGTAGAGGATGGCCTTGTTGGGTACCAATGGGAGGAGAAGACCTTGGTCCTGCCAAGGCTTGACACACACACACACACACACACACACACACACACACACACACACACACCAGTGTAGAGGAATGTCAGGGCCAGAAGTGGGGATGGTTGTGGAGGGGGAACACCCTCATGGAGGAAGGGGAAGGGGGACGGGATAGGGGGATTATGGACAGGAAACTTGGGAAGGGAATTACATTTGAAATGTAAATTAAAAAAATCCAATAAAAAAAGGAAAATATAAAAAGAAATTGAAGAGAAAAAAGATGAGATACGCCCAACCCAGCCATGGACCGAACATTCCGATGAGTAAGCACAGCCATTAAGACCTCTAGATGGGAAAGGCCAGGGATCTGGTAAAGGCCAGTGTGTATGGAGTTGGGGTAGCTACTGAACAGTCAGTGTCAGGAGGTGAGTCAGGAAGACAGGAGGGCTCTCACAGGTGAGTGAGATCTCAGAAGTCATAATTAGGGCCAACCATCAACCAGGTTTATCCCCAACCGGGGTGGGGGGCTTCCAGGCATTCGGGGCTACAGTAGGTGGTCACTAAGGGGTCTTCAGTAGGGAAGATGAGGCAACTTTGATTGGTAAAGGACATACTGCTGTGAGCGTGGGTATGGCTAAGGTGTAAAAGGGGCAAGAAGAAAAGGAGAGGCAGTCTAGCCAAATGCTGCAGTCTTCTGTGCCAGGGCTGGAGATGGGACAGCACAGGCACGGACTGAGGCGTGAATAGAGACAAGCCGCGTGTTTATGGTGCACTGGAGGTGCCTCAGGAATGTGGGTGTGGAGGGCAAAGGGGTTAAAGATGACACCGGTCTAGATACAGCCAGCCCTTAGAAACCAGAACGTAGTGAGTAGCAGGGTGTGGTGACACAGGGCCCATAATCCCCACACTTGGCAGGTGGAGGCAGGAGACATACCCTATCTCAATCAACCTACCACATAAACACAGTACTTGGGGGACGTGTGTTCCTAGTAAGCATGTGTACATGTGTACAGGCTTTCGCTAGTCTCTAAACTGGCATTGCTTACACGGCACTCACCCTGTTTAAGGAAGGGAAGACAGGATGCAAATCGGTTAAATGTGCATTCTGGAAGCCAGGTGGTGGTGTGTGCCACCTAGTTCTTTGCAGATAGAGTAACATGATCAAACGTTCAGGGGCAGCCTGGGCTAGAAGTCCTTTTGTGAGAACAAACAGGGTGGTGACGTAGCTCAGCAGGTAAAGGAGTTTGCTGCTGAGCCCTGGAACCTATGTGGTAGAAGAAAAGAATTGGCTCCCGGAAGTTGTCTTCTGGCTTCTATGGGTGTACTGTAGCTGGTTATAGTACACACAGATACATACACAGACACACAGACACAGACACACACACACACACACACACATACTCACACACACTCACAGACACACACACACAAACACACACACTCACACAGACACACACACACAGACACACACACAAACACACACACTCACACAGACACACACACACACAGACACACACACACACAGTCACACACACACAGTCACACACACAGACACACACACAAACAAACACACTCACACAGACACACAAACACACACTCACACAGACACACACACAGACACATAGACACACACAGACACACAAACACACACAGACACACACAAAATAGAGGTAAATAACAAATGATTTTTCTATTAATTTCTTAAGCAGCCACAGATAATCATAGATGTGGATAAGACATTCACAGGGGTCATGAGTCCATCCATCCCCTGTGAATACAGAGGCTCATGTGTTGTTGATTTTATAGCAGAGGAAAACCTGAGGTATATCCAGTGTGGACATCTCTGGTAGGCAGGGATGAAGAACCCAGAGTACTGCTGAAAAAGCAGAGATTATTTAAAGTAAGAATGGTCTGTTGGTAGTTATGCTAGCTTCCTGTTGCTAGGACAAATACCCTAGAAAATCAACTTATAACAAACAAAGGTTTGTTTTGTTTTGTTTTCGGATTTTTTTTAAAGATTTCTTTATTTTATGTATGTGAGTACACCATCACTGTCTTCAGACACACCAGCAGAGGGCATCAGATCTCATTACAGATGGTTGTGAGCCACCATGTGGTTGCTGGGATTTGAACTCAGGACCTCTGGAAGAGCAGCAGTGGTCTTAACACTGAGCCATCTCTCCAGCCCCTAACTCCCAGTTTCGGAGATTTAAGTGCACAGAGTGGTTACTGGGCTCTATTTTATTTGTACCTGTCTGTGGTATGGAGCTTATGGTGAAACAAAATTCCTTACTTGAAGGAAGACAGAAGGCAAAGATGAGAGAGGTGGTGGTTCTGGGGGGTGACAGTTAACTCCTAAGGGCATGCCATGGGACCCACTTTTGTCAATTGTCTCCGGTCGAGTGTCGTGAGACCATTGTTTTAATGGTCCTACAAGGTCTATGTGTAAGGTAAGGTTGAACTCAGCCTATGTCCTGTGCTTGCTTCCCTTATAATCGTGTGAGTCTAGTTTTATCTCTTGGGCAAGGTTTACACTAGTTTACTGCATCCCTGATCCTTTCCCACGTCACCTTTAAATTTCTGCCTGAGAATCACTGGAAGGTGGCACGCGTTCCTGCATGTCCCAGGTTTCATATTAGTTCAATATTTCTTCGGTGGTAACCTCTGCCTCCAAGTCTGTAGTTGGTATTGGCTTCCATTCTGCTTTAAGACTTAACGTGTTGGAGCCTATCTGCTCTGCCTTCCAGTTTTGTTTTGATCTAATCAGTAAGCTGGCTAATGTATCCACTGTATCATTAGGTCTATAGTGGTCACCTTCTTTGTTAGTATGGGCATCCACATGATAAACATACACCTTAAATTCTTTGGCTAGATTATATAATTCCATCCAAAATTCCTTGGACTACATAGCCTTGCCATTAATTTTCCAATCATTCACTTTCCATTTTCCTGACCATATGGCTATACCATTGGCTACACACCATCAGTCGGTAATCAAATGCTGCACCTTTTGATTTTCTTTCAGGCTTTGCCTTGCTGCTAGCATGGCTGCTACTACTTCTGCAGGTTGTGCAGATTTAGCTTCTCCTTGATCACCCTGGTCTGTAGGCTGCTGCCCGCCTTCCACAAGACCATGTTCTGTTTACTAGTTGCTGAGTCATCTGTAAACCAGGCATTAACCAGGGAAGGCTGGTACTCTCCTGTCCCCCAGTGCCCTCATGGTACATGTTTCTGGCATTTGGGATGATTGATAATCCCTATGGAGTCATAGGGCAGTCAGTCTGAAGCATCAACTCTGACGCCTTTGGCACCGACCCCTTTGCAGACAGTGTCTCAGAGGGAAGGAAGGAGCTCCCCAGTACCATTCCACTGTAGTACTTTCCCTTCCGCAGGTAACCAGCCCGTGCTTCCTCCGGTGCCTAGATCCAGTCTAGGATCCAGATGGTGGTTCTGAATATTACTTGTCTGTTCTGTAGCATGCTGTGGCAGAATTCTAAGGCCTCATATGCTGTCCAAATTGTTTTCTCAAATAGAGAGAATTTGTTTTCCGACCACAGGAAGCGTTAACGATAGAAGCCATTCTCTACCATTTTAAAAGGCAAAGATAGTTCAGTTTCCACACTGCGTTAGGTACAGCATGTGTAAATATACTATATCATGTTGTTGGACGTATGGTGGCTTAGAAGATTCCTTTATATATTCTAGCACTGTTTTCACAGCTTGTTCCTGGGGTTTGTCCCCAGAAGAAATCATTTGCTGTAGAATGACTTTTATTTGTTTGTTTTCTTTTCTTTTCTTTTTTCTCGGAGCTGGGGACTGAACCCAGGGCCTTGTGCTTGCTAGGCAAGTGCTCTACCACTGAGCTAAATCCCCAACCCCCGTAGAATGACTTTTAAATATGGCATGTGTTGTCTCCGTATCCACATAATCCTATAGGACACTACCTCTGTCTTATCGGTTGGTGTTTTAAGCTGTTCTAATCTACCTAAAGTTTCTGTAGGTATTTCTGGTCCTGTAGTGGACCACATTATACCCGAGAACCTGATCTTTGTATCTGGTCCTGATACCTTATCCTTATTGAAGGTCTAACTATCATCTCTCAACACCTGCACTAGTTCGGTCCACTGTTTTCGTATTATGCTATATGCTCATATCTTGACCTATTATCAAAAGGTCATCAACATATGAACATATACGACAGTTAGGTGCTGGCATGACCTCATCCAGCGACCATCTTAGAATGTTCTGGGCAATTACTGGGCTGTTTATGTGTCCTGTGGTAGTCTTAGAAATCGGAACTGTCTTTCTTACCAAGTGAATGTGGTGTGGTCTCTGCTTTGTGGGCGCAGTGGTATACCAAAGCACACGTCTGACAAATCTATAGTTGCCAGCCATCTTGATGCTGCATTTTTAGTCCTCATGAAAACACCTTCTACATCTGGTAATTGTCCTGGCAGTTCAGGGGACAATTCATTAATTCCCCTATAATCTACTGTCATTCCCCATTTACCATTTAGTTTTAAAACTGGCCAAGGTGGACTGTTAAAATCGAAGCCTTGAGTTGGTTTCATTCCACCTTCCTTTAGGAGGGTTTCAATGGTTTCAGAGATTTCCTCCTTTACTGGGTATTGTGCCACAAATGAGGGTCTAACTGTTGGTAGCCTTACAGGTTCTATTTTTACTTCCGACAGATTACCTTTTACTTTGGCAATCTTTTTTAAATTTTGGAAATCAGGAAAAAAATTGAAATCATTCAGAAGCCTAAAATCTTTTCTGGTGCACTTCAACATGCAAATTCCAGGGAATTATTTTGTCATAAATCATTAATTCTAACTTACACACTGCTACTCTGGGTTCTCCTGCCATTCCTTGTATAGTTATTCTTTCCTTACTTGGTATAGTATCTGGCAGTCCTGTGTATATATGAACATCACTGCCTGTGTCAATTAGCCATCTAACATTTATCTTCTTATTCGTAGTTCTTGGGGGCAACTTGGCACCTGTTGATTCCTGTTGAAAAGCATATATGTTTGCCTTCTTATAACTGGGCACCGATCGTTCCTTTGGACTGATGGCCACTTTTGTGGAAGCCTCCGTACCCTAAAAAAGACTTAGGTTTGTTCCCTCCAAAAATCCTTTGTGGTGTATCCCTCTGTGGAGTTCTGTTTACAAATGTCATTCCAGGTTTTCTTTCAAAGAATCTAATATTTGTGAATGGTCTGAAAACTCTGGGCTTTCTCCTTAATTTAGATGGCTTTCTTCTTATACTTAATGTCACTACTTTTCCTTGGTCTAATTCCCCGCATCCTTTAAAGAAATTCATTACCTCAGAAATGGTTCTGCAATTTTGAAGTGGCCCTGCCAAATTAATTCTCACGTGTGGTAGCGCCCCCTTATTTAAAATTCTCTTGAACTGTGGCATATACGGAGCAGCCTGTGGTGTGGCTGCTTCATCGTGTGTAAGCCACAGGACTCCTAGTTTTCTCACTAGCTGAATGGCCTCTTGGGAAGTGTTCTATTTTGCTCTGCTTCAAATTGTGTAAGGTCTAAAGATGGAAACATATATCTTCAGGCTGCGGTTATCCAGTCCAGAAGGTGCACATCACCTTGAGCGTGACGTGCTCTGAAGCCTCATATACTGCTGGGTTCTCGACTATGCTCTTATTTCTTCACCTCTAATTCTGACAGCGTGACTGAGTCTGCTCCTTTCCCCCAGAGCTTTATCTTATGGGATGCAGCCTTCATTCCATTCTGGGCATGCTCTTGTCTCAACTGATTTAGTTCTTGAGGAGTGCGAGGCCTCATTTCTATTTGTTACTCAAGTTCCTCATCATTATTACCAAACACTGTGACTCTTCTTGGTGTGTTAACCTTGGGAGATGTCACTGGGAAGGATCTGGCTGTCTTGCTTGGCGCCTGGGTTAAGACAGCATCTTTAAAAGGATTGTCCACCCCCACCCCCCTTTTCTTAGTTCTATTAGCATCTAGCCTTTTGCCCATTAGTCTGTCTTTATCTATGTCCACTACGGTTTTCATCAGTATTCCTGCAACTTCTTTACTAGCTGGGTGCTCTAGTAGGGGCTCTACTCCTTGTGGATTTGTCAGAGGTACCCCGATCTTTGCTTCCTTAAACCTAGCTTTTCTTTTAACCTTATTCTTTGTTCCAAGCCATCTCTCTGTGGGATCCGTGGCATGTGGACTCCCTTTCAAGGCTTTGGAGCCACTAATTAGTTCTTTATTGTGTACGCTAGGGAGGATAGGGCTTTAATAGTTTTTCTTTTTTATATGCCACCCAAAGGTAGTTTGGTGTGAGCTTCTTATTACTTCTTCCAATAGTCTATCTGTCCTTCTCACCGGGCGTTTGGCCAACCAGTCTCTGATTGTGTCCCTGCACTTTTCGCTCTTCCTACTGTGCATGAAGCAGATGGCTTTAAGGTGTTGGTAATCAGCTGCTGATGAAGTCCCTCGCCCCTGGCCCTTCCTGCTGCCTCAGCAGTAGTTGATTTTAGGGTAGTGGTCCTTTCTTTCTCTACTTCCCTTAGAGCTCTGGCTAGCTCTGCACCTGGGCTGCAATTAATTTTATATGACCAGAGGGGAATTTCAATTTGGTGAGATTCAGAATGGTCAGGACAGCCATAGTTCTTAGAGGGTCCCTTCTCGGAATCCCACCTTTAAGGTGGAATCCTGTTGACTACACCAACTGTTGTGAGTCACGTCTGGATTAGGGCCAGGAATGGAGTCCAGATACCATTCCATCTCAAGGTTTATTCACTACAATGACAAGTATCAGTCCACAACACACATGGGGTACCTGACTCATAGGCAAGCAGCAGAGAGGCTCACAGCAAGGCTTGTAATGTGTCCATCACTCGGCATGCCTCGGGTGGCTGCTCCTTCCTCCAGATCCTCTATCTTGATGCAGCCAGGATGGCAGTCAGTCGACCTCTGGTCGGAGAGTAAGACAGCAAGCCCCATCTTCACTATTGCAGCATCAAGGCCTGCCTGCTGCGAGCCTCTGCTTTTATTAATCATCACACTCTAGCCAGTCACACTGTAGCATCGAAGTGTATCATTACGTAGTACTTCCTTCTTATCTGCTGCACGCAGCTGACATGAGCTGGCTGCTCATCCGACTCCTACCTACTACACACAGCCGACATGAGCTAACTGGTCATCGCTGTAACATCTAACTCAGTCCTGTTCTTTTTTCTTGTTTACATGCTCTCTACAAATGGGTTCCACCTTCTAAATTTACATCACAGCCTATCAAATCTGGACATCGGAACCCTGCTGATCTACCCAGCACTCAGTCTCTGACCTGCTGCATCAGACCAAGCCTTCAGCATGGGAGGCCTGGGGAACAGGAGCACAGGTGTCCTGAGCACGTCACACCCTGCTAATTGCTTTTCAGAATGACTTCTGATCACCTGGATGGAATTTTACACGGAGACGAGCAGGTGTGCTTGGTTTGCCTAAAGCTGTGGTAAATTGCAGAACTAACAGCAGCACCAATCAATTCCTGGAGTCTCTTGCTCTACCTGCCTTTAAATTTTGATTATGATATGGATGTGTTTAGGCGCACCATGTGTGTGCTGGTGCATGGGGTTAGAAATCTTTAGATCCCTGAAATTGGGGTTACATGTAGTTGTGAGGTACGTGATTTTGTGCTGGAAACTGAGGTCCTCTGCAAGAGCAGTACCGTGCTCTTAGCCACTGAGCCATCTCTCTAGCCGTACCTCCTTGCATCCCCTTATTTTTTTGAGACAAAATCTCATTATGTAGCCCTGGCTAGCCTGGAACTTAGAGATCTGACTGCTTCTGTCCTTTAATACTGGGAATAAATGTGTTTGCCAGCACACTGAGGGGTTTGGTGGTGGTAATAAAGATGTTGGTGACTTTTAAATGCAATAAGGTATCTTTATGTAGATCAGGATACCATTGAACACACCATCTTCCTGCCTCAACTCTTTTTTTTTTTTTTTTTTTGGTTCTTTTTTTCGGAGCTGGGGACCGAACCCAGGGCCTTGCGCTTCCTAAGCGCTCTACCACTGAGCTAAATCCCCAACCCCCCTTTTTTTTAAGATTTATTTATTTTATTTATATGAGCACACTGTAGCTCTTCAGACACACCAGAAGAGGGCATTGGATCCCATTACAGATGGTTGTGAGTCACCATCTGGTTGCTGGGAACTGAAGTCAGGACCTCTTGAAGAGCAGTCAGTGCTCTTAACTTCTGAACCATCTCTCCATCCCCCTGCCTCAACTCTTGTGTGCTGAAATTACATGCATGTACCACTACATGTAGGTCTGACCCTCTTCAAACACTCTTTTGGTTAGGACAGATAAACTGAGTAGCATTTTAAGTTAGAGTAAGACATGGACTTTTAAGTTCATACACCAGGTGTCAATATTTTGACATTGCTTCTTACTATGTATGAGATACAGGCACATACATAATAAAAACATTCCTTAGACTTGGGATGTGGTCAATGGCAGACTACCTGTCTAGCATGCGCCTAGCCCTGGATATATCATTTCAGCACCAAAAGGGAGGCATATGCCTGAACTTCTGTCTTCTTACTTACAGAGAGGGGCGGGAGGCGTATGCTTGTGGGTTTTCTTGTCATTTTTGAAACAGGATCTTGCTATGTAATCCTAGTTGGTCTGGAACTGGCTATGTAGAACAGGGTGACCTCAGACTCACAGAGAGCTGCCCACCTCTGCCTCCTGAGTGTTAGAATTAAAGGTGCATGTCATAGTGTCTTTCCCTTTAAGGGTTTACTTCATTATTCACTTATGTTGTGTGCGCTCAGGTGCCCATGTGTACATGTGCATGACAGGTAGCTGTGGGTGGAGGCCAGGAAAGGGCATCAGATCCCCTGGAGTTTTAGGTGAACATGAGCAGCCAGATGTGGGTACCAGAAGCTGAATTCCTGTCCTCTGGAAGAGCAGCAAGCCTGAGCCATCTCTCCAATCCACAAGCTTCCAATTGTATTTTAAACTAGATATGTATCTCTTACAGTAATTCAAATGATAAAGTACATTGGGAAACAAGGATCAGGGGCTGGCAAGATAGCTCAGTGGGTAAAGCACTAGTCATGCAAGGCCAAGGACCTCAGTTTGGTCCCCCAAATGCACGTACAGGTGGAAGGAGACAACTCACTCCACAAAGTTGTCCCTCTGGCCTCCACATGACAGCTGTGGTCTGCACACGCATACACACACACACACACACACACACACACACGCGCGCGCGCGCGCACACACACACAAATACCAACATATAATAAATACATAAAAACTAAAATATAAATTTTTATTTAAAATATATTGAATATACACATACATATTTTAAATTTTATATATATATATATATATATCCAGGCACAGTGGTACATTCCTTTAATTCAATACCCAAGAAGCAGAGGCAGACAGATCTCCAAGACTTCAAAACCAATCTGCTTTACATATTACTTTACAGACCAGCCAGGTCAGCCAGGTCTATACAGTGAGACCATATCTTTAAAAAAATTAAGTCATAAAAGGTCTCGGAGATCTGGGCATAGTCATGCACACCTTTAACCCTAGCACTCAGGAGGCAGAGGTGGGAGTGTCTCCGTGAGTTTGAGGCTAGTCTGGTTGACACAGTGAGGTTGACAACAGCCAGGCTACACAGAGTGAGCCTATCTCAAAAAACAAAGATAAAAATAAATCGGAGCCAGAGAGACAGCTGAGCAGTTAAGAGTGTCTGCTCCTCGCAAAGGGTCTGAGTTCAGTTCCCAGCACCCACGTCTTACAGCTTACAACTTCTTGTAACTGCAGCTCCCGTGCAAACATACACTCACATGCACACATGGGGAGGAGGGAACTACAAATATAGGCAAAGAAATGAAGCAAAAGGACAATGAGAGCTGGCCAATAAGTGTGAAATATTTCCCAGGGCAGAAGTAAATCTAAATATCATATAGAGGTTTGATCATGTCAAAAGAGTTTTTCATTCTAATCTTACTAACAATAAAAAATATGAACTAAGTAATCAATGCAAATGTCATCATTAATAAGTGTCTTATTATTGTAACTAATGTAATAAAGTATAATAAATGTAATACAGTAAGTATAATATAATAAAATATAATAAACATTGATGTAATTAATGGAATAAAGTATCTTATTAAAAGTAACTAATAAGTTACTTTTCTATTGTCATGACAAAACACCATTACCAAGACAACTTTAAAAAGAAGGTCTTTAATTCAACGCTCATGATTCCAGGGGGTTAGCATCCATGACCATCGAGGTAGGGCACGTGGCAGCAGGCAGGCAGGTAGGCATGGCCATGGAGCAGTAGCTTAGATCCACAAACAGGAAGCAGAGAGCTAACAGGGAATGGTATGGGCTTTTGAAACCTCAAAGCCTGCCACAGTGACTGGCCTCTTTCAACAAGGTCATATCTCCTAATACTTGCTAAATAATTCCATCAACTGTGGACCAAAGATTCAAATGTGCAAGCCTGTGGAAGCCATTCTTTTCAAACCACCACAATGTGATATTGACATCTAGTTTATTACCTCAGTTACTCTCCTATTGCTGGGCTGAGACACCATGACCAAGACAAGTTTTAAAAGGCAGTGTTTAATGGAGTTTACAGTTCCAGAGAGTTAGAGTCTATGATGACTGAGCAAAGACTTGAAGACAGCTGGAAAAAGCAGTTCAGAGCTCACATCTCGATCCACATCCAGAAGGCAGAGCGACACACACACTAGAAATGGCGTGAGTGTTTTGAAATCTCAAAGCTCTTCGCCAGTGACATACCTCCTCAAATAATGCCACACCTCCTAAATCTTCTCAAACAGGTCCACCATCTGGGGACCCAGTGTTTGGATACCCGAGCCTATGAGGTCCATTCTCATTCAAACTAGCACACTCATCCCAAAATGATGTTCTTAAACTCAGCCTCACTTGCTTGGATGGTACTGTGGCCAGGACGGTGGATGTCAGTCTAATGATACACTCCAAACACCCCTGCTGTGAGACTTCTATAAGACAACGGGTTGCTTACCTATACTGTCAGAGTCGTGAAGGTCAATGATGTCATGGTCATGGAGCCAGGGAACAGGCAGGCGTATCAGCTACATGCAGTGCAAGGAGCCAGTGTGAAATCATAGACAGCAAAAGGCAGAAGCTGACAAAGTGCAGATGAAGTTTATAACTCACCTAATAAACGTGTATCAATGTTGACCTTCTGGCTTTCACCATCAAATTATAATTATATTAAAATGTGGGCATTAGGGAAAACATGGGTAGAGAGAACTCTTTGATCAGCTTTCACTGCATTTTTACGTCTGCATTTACTTAAAGGAGATCAGTGAGAATGGGAAGGGTTGAGAGTGAATCGGGTGAATATGACCAAAATATGTTACATACGTGTATGAAGATGTTGTGATGATTGTTGCTGTTATTATTGTTGTCGTTATCATTTAGAAACACATCTTGCTCTGTAGCCCAGTCACACTGTGGTGGTTTGAATGAAAATGGCGCCCATAGGCCCATAGGGAGCGGCACTATTAGGAGGTGTGGCCTTGTTGGAGTAGGTGTGACTTGGTTGGAGGAAGTGTGTCACTAGTGGGGCAGAGGGCGGGCTTTGAGGTCTCAGATAGTCAAACCAGGCCCAGTGTGACAGTCTCTCCCTGCTGCCTGTGGATATGGATGTAGAACTCTCAGTTCCTTCTCTAGCACCATGTCTGCCTGCATGAGATCATGCTTCCCTCATGATGATAATGGACTAAACCTCTGACCTGTAAGACAGTCACAATGAAATGTTTTCCTTTATAAGAGTTGCCTTGTTCATGGTGTCTTTTCCCAGCTCTAGAAACCCTAACTAAGACAGAGGTCTTGAACTTTCACTTTTCCTACCCAAGTAGCTGCTAGGCCCAGCTTTTGGTTTAGCACAGGCTCTCAAGCTGGCCTCAAGCTTAAGATGCGTCTGCCTCATTGTTCCAAGAACTAATATGACAGACATGGATCCTTCAGGCCCTAACTAAGTAACCATGGTGGTCTGGTGATAGTTTAAACCCTTGCTTAGTGCTTCAGGTCTATGAAAAGGCACTAGAGACTTTGGTTTGCTTGGCTCCCTGTCCTTGCCCCAGAAATCTGGGGAGAAAAGACTTCTTTTCTAAGCCAAGGTTCAATTCTCTGTTTTAGGAGTTGTTTCTTTTCCTCTCAACTAAAATAGTGGCAAATGTACACTCTACAGTCAGCAAATACGCAGAGAAGGGATCCCCACTTCCTGTCAGGAGGAAACATGCAAACTAGCAGGCTCTTAAACGTATTAGTGAGTCAACTGGAAAAGCAGAAACTATGCTAATCAGCAGGTCAGGCTAGAGGGTGAGGGGGGGAAATAGATATCTATTCATAAAGTCTGATTCATTTGAAAAAGAAAGTCACATGCTATCAGGCTGGGATTCGTGCTCGCTGTGCTGAGCTGAAGTCCAGAGCCTCTGCAGTCTCAGGGGTGACTAAGTCATTATTTCACTCTGAACACAAAGAGCTCTCGCTTTGCATGCCCCTCACCGTAATTAACTCTTGCAAGCAGAAGATGAAGAATTGAACCTGAGAGGTCCTTGGCTACTGGCCAAGCACTCAGAGTTACTTATTTTATTTTGGTGAAGGAAAGAGAGAAGAGGGCCATGTCGACTACCCTTTTACTTTGTGGGTCAGTCACACTGACTGAAACGACGTGAGATGACAATTGTGCATTTTTCTGTTGTCGAGCAAAAGGACGTTTTCTTCAGAGACCCGCAGGGATGGCACATGACATCTTAGCTAGTGGCCTGAAGGTGAACAGCAAACCAGCAGCTTGGAGGAATGGAAGGGCCGATGTTTGCAGCGTTTGTGGGTTTCTGTGGTGACATGATTCTCTCCTCCCACCCATGACTATTTCTAGGTTTTACCCACAACCTTGGCACGCCATTTCACCCTATCTATACCCACTGCTCAAATACAACATCAGTGCCAGAAAAAGACTGTGGTACAATAAGAGGGAGTTAACACAACTAATTATTCCCCACTTCATTATAAACGTAATTTATCTAATTAAAGTTTACATCATTTTATTTTTGCAATTACCACATTTAATTACTGGCTCATCAAATTCCTGGAAAAATGTTAAGAACCAGCTATTCACAGTCTATTGAAGCTAATACCAATCTAGCACAGAATCATTATATATGGTTATAATCGCAGGGAAGAAGAGAATGACAAGTTTGAGGTCACCCTTAAACGCATAGCAAGTTCCAGGCCAGCCAGGAAAAGTGAGACCCTATATGTTAGGTACTTTTCTCACTGCTATGATAAAATATCAGACAAGGAGAAACATGAGGGAGGAACGTTTATTTTGATTCACTATGAGGATCCGGCCAGCTCATCATGGTGCCATCATGGCAGCAGGAAAATGAGGCAGGGGGTTACATTGTATCGGAAGCTGAGAAGCAGAGCGATGGATGCTGGTGCTTAGCGCTCTCTCTCTCTCTCTCTCTCTCTCTCTCTCTCTCTCTCTCTCTCTGTCAGATCCCCAGCACATAAGATGGTGTCACCCACATTAAGGGTATGACCTTCCTGCTCTGTTAAACCTCCTAGAAACAGCCTCACAGACGTGCCCATGTTTCATGGTTCTCTAGTTCCCATGTTACTGTGATAAAACACCCTATGAAATGCAACTGAAGGAAAGAGTAGGTCTATTTGACTTACACGTCCATGTCAAAGTCCATCATGGGAGAAGTCAGGGCAGGAACCTGAAGGCAGGGCTGCTTGAGATTATGTGCAGTATTACTACCTCAGATTAATGAATTGGTGACCAAGGAAGCACAGCAGAAACCAAGGCGGGAGCTCTGCTTGTCAGCTGGATCTCTGGTTCATGCTCACTACCTTCCTTTAAGAGTTTAGAACCACCTGCCCAGGGAATGGTACCTCCTGGAGTGGGCTGTCCTCCCACATCAATTGGTAAGACGATACCTTAAAGACAGACACATAGGCTAACCTAACCTCTGAAATTCTCAATCAAGGCTTTCCTCTCCAGTGACTCTAGGCTGTGCGAAGACAATTAAGGCTAAACAGGACACAAAGTGAGTCTAAATGCAGTCAGGAGACAATGAAATTCACTGTTACTACCACTCAAGGAAAAGATCCAGCACAAGAAGCTCTAGCTTGTAGTCTGGGACAGAGAGGAGTTCTGCTTTCAAACAGAGCTCCAAGTTTTCATTGACTGCTCCCTTCGTGTGTGACAGTACCACACAATGTAAGTGATTCTCGCCATCCATTATTATCTGGCCAAAAAGAAGGCCATACCCACCCACCTCTCTGTAGGTTATCTCCCCCCCCCCCACCCCAGAGATAACTTTATGAAGTCTGACTTTATAAATGAGGACTGGAAACCTCACAAGAGCCAAGTAATACCAGCAGCAGCAGACAGTGAGGAAGGGCTACGACAGGCCGGCTGCTGAACCTCATGAAACTCCTATGCCTGTGAACTATTATTGGTGTTCTCATGTGTTTTCCTTTAAAAAGCAAGCTTGTTTTTGACTATGTGTATGTGTTTGTGGGCATGGACGTGTGGCTACAGATGTCCAAGGAGGCCAGAAGATAATATTGGTGCCCTGGAGCTGGAGGTACAGGAGGACGGAAACTGATGAACACGGTTGCTGGGAACTGAACTTCCGTCCTCTGGGGGAGCCATCTCTCCAGTCCTTGTGAGGTTTGTTGGTTTGTTTGTTTTTGTTTTCCCAGACAGGATCGTATGTGGCTCAGACCAACCTTAAATTCACTGTTGTTTAGTTTAGTTTAGAATCTTCTAGTCCTTCTGCCTCTACCTTCCCAGCACTGGAATTACATACTGTCTTTTTTTGTTTTGTTTTTTGGTTTTTGGTGTTTTTTATTAATCTAAAACTACCTTTATTTGTGGTTGGCTCAGCACAAGTCGCCTTCATCAATGAGCAGGATTATAAAACCAAACAAGAGGTTAAACAAAAAGAGGCCGCTTAACTTAGTGACCCTCATATCATGAGCTTTAAAAATACACATAAAAGTTGTACAATCTGGCAGTTTATAAAATATAAAGCTAAAAAGAATATTTTACTTTCCACAAAGAGGGGTGCGTCACACAATCAGCACATTAAACAATTAACTGTCCACAGAGAAGACACATGGCACAAGATTTTTTAAAAATCATCCAAAAGTTGACATTTTACCCAGACCAAATTATTCACCCTTTAAAGACAAGGCTACCATAAGGTGGCAGGAAATACTGTCTTTCGCTACCATGCCCTATGTACTCAGTGCTGTGTGTGTTACCAACTCATTTTACCAACTGAGGTCCTCAGCCCTAACATCCTCATTTTAGACATAAGGAATCCCACACACAGAGCTTCCGATCATTTTCTGATTTGAAAGACAGCAACGTAGGGATTCTGACAGTTTGAGCAAAGGCTGATGTTCGACACTTGGTGACCATAATCTGTACGGTCTGTAGCTCGTGTCGAAGCTTGTGGGGAGTCTTTAAAGGGCAATGTGCCAGACACACATTTCCCAGCTCTCCAGGAACAACTATTGAAAACATTTTAAAAGCTGGGCAGTAATCACAGTACTCAAGGGGGTAAGGCAGGAGATGGTGAATCTGAAATCAACCTGGGCCTCAGAGTGAGCTCTAAGCCAGTCTGTTTTAGATAGGATGCCCAGATCCTGTCTCAAAAACAAACAACTGGGGGTAGGGGATTTAGCTCAGTGATAGAGCGCTTGCCTAGCAAGTGCAAGGCCCTGGGTTCGGTCCCCAGCTCCGAAAAAAAGAAAAAAGAAAAAAAAAAAAAAACAACCAAATAACTGAAAAAAAAGGATGATTTGAGGCACTAATCTATCATTCTAATTCCTATTTCATTTGTGGGAAATAAAAGTTTTAGCTGTACAGGGTAGCAGATGACCGCAGTTTCAGCACTGAGGAGGCTGAAGCAAGAGGATTGCCAAAGGCTAGCCTGAGCTATATAGTGAGTTCAAATGCCAGCCTGGGCTACATAATGAGGCCTTGACTCAAAACAAATATGTTCCGGGGGTAGGGTGTAGCTCAGTGGTAGCATACCGTAGTCTCGTGTTCCATCACCAATGCCACATGAATAAATGAATAAATTAAATGATTTTTGGAAGCTGAGGATATAACTCAGTGGTTGAGTGTTTACCAAGGATGCACTGAGGCCCTGGGTTCTATCTCCAGCTCACACACACACACACACACACACACACACACACACACACACACACACACACAGGTATAATATGTAATATATTTATATCAGCCATGCATTTTAAAACTCTGAAGAACTGATCAGGAATGAACTGTGGGCTTCCAGTAGGATTTCTATATGACTGAAAATCAGACACATCTCCAGATCCACCTTTTGTTCCCTTTCCTAAACAGAATAATGGACAACACATACGTGACTAATTGGTTTTCATATATCACAATAACCTAAAAATAGGTTTTTAAGTATCTTCACAGAGTATATCCAAACATGCTTGGTGCCCCATTTAAAGCTAGCAGCCAGAAACAGCAGGCCTGGCCAAGGGGAAGGAACACAGTTAAACAAATTGACAAATTCATAAATGCATATCAACACCATTTTGATGACCAAGGCAGCACCACATATGCACAGAGGAGTGAGTTATACCTTCAAGTTCTACTGTGAATGAAGAAATACAGGTCAGGTGGGTGCGATGTACTTCACTGCTTGTTTAAAAAGAGAAAAGGGCTAAGTACACATTGTGTGTTTGCTGAAAGTTCCAAAGGAGCACACATGTCACCTCCCTGGCCACAGTTACTTACCTCTAGAAGTCTAAAGGACTACAGCAGAAGGAAGATGGAATTTTTTACAGGGTAACATTATATATAATTTTGGACTTTACCATATGCATGCATTATATGTTCAAATACAATCTTTTAAAAAAATCCCTCTGATCAATGTGCTCTTCCACACCTGCAATTCTAGGACTAGCCAGGCTGAGGCAGGAAGATGGAGGGTTTGAGGCAAGTCTGGGATTTAGAATGTTGCTTTGTATTTTGAAAAGAAAATAAATATCAATTGAAAATCCTTATGGGGGTGGCGAGATGGCTCAGTGGTTAGTAGCATTTGTTACTCTTATAGGAAACCCAGGTTCCAATCCCAACACACACACAGAGGCTCACAACCATTGTAACTTTAGTCACAAGGGTTCAGTAAGGGGCACCAGGCACTCCCCACAAGCACAGACATGTATGAGATCAAAACATTCATATATATAAACACATACATATATGTATACATATACTTTCATATACTTTTTTTCTTTTTGAATGGAGCAGATACAGTGTTTTCTGTTGTTGTTTTTGTTCGTTTCTGTTTTAAGTCAGGATCTCAACTATGTAGTCATTACTGGCAAGCCTGAAACTCACTCTGTAGACCAGGCTAGCCTCAATCTCACAGAGAGCTGCCTTTCAAGTACTTGGATTAAAGGAATGCATCACCATTTTTAAAATGTATTTATAACGTAAATTTATTTAAAAAAAGTGAAGGGCTGAGGAGCTGGCTCATTAATTAAGAGTACCTGCTGCTCTTCCAGAAGACCCAGGTTTGCGTCCCAGTACCCGTTTGACAGCTCCCTACTGTCTGCAATTCCAGGTCCAGGATTAGGTGCCCTTTTCTGACCTCCCAGTGCAGAGTCAAACATGTGGTACACATATAAACAAATAGGCAAGCACACACATAAAATAAATTATTTAAGAATAAAGAAAAAGGGGCAGCGAAGAAAGAGGGCGCCACTACAGCGGACAGATGTGTGAGAGAGAGAGGGAACAGACGGCGAAGCCGAGGGGTCTGTACTCTGTGGAGAAAGGTGGAACTGGAGACTCCACAGTGGTGAGGAACAGGCAGATATAAGGCCATGGTGAGGCCTGGGCTGCAGCCAAAGGCCGTGTCTGCATCTGTGGTCCTGCTAGACTAGGCCACACACTTCTTCTGGGCAGCCCAGTAGTTCCTGGTGGCATGAGGCAGGTGAGCAGGAGGGCTGGCCCTGCCCCTTGCTGGCTGCAGCATTGGGTGAGCGAGCTGGGGCAGTGCTGGAGAACTAGCCCTGGTGGTGTGGGCACAGGGCAGCTGGTGGGCTGACCACCTCAGCTACCTCCCAGGGCCAGATCAAAATCTTTGAGTTGACCCAACCAACATCTACCCCATCTATGATTTGTTGGAGGGAAATAAAGGGCCAGTCCTGAAGAGTCAAAGCTGCAGGATCTCCATGACCCAGGACAACAGTGAGATATCTGAGAGGAATCCCGTAAGGATCTAGAGTTGATAGTGTAGCAGAGGCCAGAGGCCTTGCAACGGAACGATGACTCACTGCCATGAACATTTGCAAGTAAATATGTGTGGATAAAAGGGTGCACTGCACAACACACTGTTACACAGAACGGCTTCCACGACAAGATTTTGTTTTGTTTTCTTACTCTATCTTTTCGAGGGAAAATTGCAAGGGCAGAGGGTAGATATGAAGGGACAGGGAGATGAGTGGGATTGGGGTGCATGTTGTGAAATTCACAGAGAATCAATAAAAATTAAAAAAAAAAACCCTTTGTCCATGCTCTGACCTGAGTCAAAACAATATTAATTCAATGATAAAGTGAACAGAGCACTATCCAGAATGAGGAGGAGGAGGAGGGGAGGAGGGGAGGAGGGAGGAGGAGGAGGGGGAAGAAGAAAAAGGGGAGGGGAGAAGGGGAGAAGGAGAGGGAGGAGGGAGGGAGAGGAGGAAAGAAAGATATGGGTCAAGGGTTAAGAGCTCTTGTTTTTGCAGAAGACATGGGTTTGATCTCTGTGAGTTCAAAGTCAGCCTGGTCTACGTAGCAAGTTCCAGGACAAGAAGCCAGAAGGAGGATGAAGAAAGAAGGAGGTCCATGTACTATCTCTTATCTTCACTTGCTAGAGAGTGGGCAGATACATTCTGTTTCCGGTTAAGCATGAGAAAATAGAACACCAGAAAAAAATAACCAGGCTTAATGAACAAATGGCCAAGATCAGGTGGAAACAGCCTGCAGCTGGCACGAGTGGGCGGGACTGCACGCTCGAGGATTCCAGTCTTAGCCTTGTCTTGTGACTTTTTTTCTCAAGGCTTGGTCATTGATTAATAAACAGGGAAGGTATCTAAATCTATCTCGAGGCCATTGCAAGTGGAAACTCTAGAATCAAGTGGCCTGACTGCGACTCTGGTTAAGCTAGCTGATGTCATTGGGACTCATGTTGCATAGATGTAAAACCGCTGGGACAGACCAGATAGAGTAGCATATGTCTGTAATCCTAGCTCAAGGGAGGAGGACATAGAAGGATTGTTGTCTAGAGACTGACGTGGCTATACAGAGACTGTTTAAAAAACAGACAAACAAAATAAAAGGAAAAAGGTAGAAAGGGAAGGAAAAGGAAAAAGAAACAAAAAATGGATTACTGGTGTAGGCTGTCACATTCAGCTAAAGATAACCTGAAGTTTTCTTCTCTTTCTCTCTTTCATCTTCCCTCCAGTGAGGGGCATTGAACCCAAAACCTTGCACATATCATATGGTCTCAGCCTTGCCTCCTCGATTTTAAGTATTCCACTGTATCCCATATCCAATAGGTACACAATAAGTATTTGGTTGAACTAGCTTTGAATATTTACTCTAAACCCAAACACATTGTTTGAGGTGTCGGAAAACACTGTCCCAGTATTCTCTGTCATTGCAGTAGGCTTTTAGTTTTTAGTTCTCTCTCTCTCTCTCTCCCCCCCCCCCCCCCCCCCCCCCCCGGTTGCCTATCGGTTAAGAGCACTCGCTGAGATCAAAGTTTAGTTCCCCCAGGTGGTGGTGCACTATTTGTAACTCTAGTGCCAGGAGATCTGACGTCCATTCTTTTTGTTTGTTTGTTTGCTTGTTTTGTTGTGTTTTGTTTTGTTTTTAAAGACAGGGTTATGTTTCTCTGTCTCTAGCTACTTTGAAAAGTTTAGGTTTCCCCCTACTTACCTTTCCTCTCTCACTGTGCCTGCAGTCAGTTTTGCTTTCACGTAAAGACATCCACGTGGTATTTGTGTATCCCAGGAAGCAATCTAGGGCCTCTCGAATGCCAGGTAAGAGCTCCACCACTAGGCTGTGTTCCTGTCTTAGTTAGGGTTCCTGTTGCTGTGACAAACTAAAAGCAAGTTGGGGAGGAAAGGGTTAATTTTTCTTACATTTCCATAGTACTGTTCATCTCAGAAGGAAGTCAGAACAGGAACTCAAACAGGTCAGGAACCTGGAGAGAGCTGCTAATGCAGAGGCCATGAAGGGGTGCTGCTTACTGGCTTGTTCCCGATGGTTTGCTCAACCTGCTTTCTTAGAGAACCCAGACAGAACCACCAGCCCTGGGGATGACACCACCCATTGTGCCATCGTGATGGGTTGAGCCCTCCACCATCAGTCACTAATTAAAAAAAAAAAAAGTCTTACAGGCTTACAGGCTTGACTCCAGCCTGATCTTATAGAGACATTTTCTTTTTCTTTTTCTTTCTTTCTTTCTTTTTTTTTTAAGATTTATTCATTTGTAAATACACTGTAGCTATCTTCAGACATACCAGAAGATCTCATTACAGATAGTTATGAGCCACCATGTGGTTGCTGGGATTTGAACTCAGGACTTCTGGAAGAGCAGTCAGTGCTCTTAACCTCTGAGCCATCTCTCCAGCATTTTCTTCATCATCAGAATCCAAACATGTAAATGAAAGTTGGTGTAGTCCGTAGGGGAGGGAGGGCTCGTCAGCTATTCAGTGATACTCTCAGTGGACCAAACCTCCCAGGCTGTCTGAACTACCTGTTTGGTCAGGTTTCTACATCTTTCTTTTTAGAAAGGGTCCTATGTAGCCCAGGCTGTCTTTAAACTCTCTGTATTTCCTTCACCATGTGGGATCCAGGAAATGAACGCAGGTCATTAGACTTGGCAGTCGGTGTCTTTACCGAGTCGTACCACAGTTCACACTGGCCTCCTTTTTTGTTTTTGTTTTTGTTTTGTTTTGTTTTTTATAATTAATAAAAAAGAGTACTTGGAGGTCAAAGGACAGCTTCCGGGAGTCAGTTCTCTCCTTCCCCCAGGCGGAGTCTGCTGAGGAGACTCAAGTTGTTAGCGCCTTTACTTTACAGGGCCATCTTGCTGCTCACTGCATCCTAAAGAAACCCTGCTCCCTCTGTGCTGACAAGAGCACATGAACAGGGTCAGTTCCTGAAAGGCCAGAAGGCCGAGTGTGGGGCACACATCTTGAATCTCAGCACTCGGGAGGCAGAGGCAAGAGGATCTCTGAGTTCCAGGCCAGCCAGGGCTATGTAGACTATGTCTCAAAAATAAACTAACTACACAGGGGATGGGCAGGAGGCTTTGTCAGCCTTGGTGACTCAGAAGGACAGTTTACCTTTTTTTTTTTTCTTTTGACCACAACTTAGGTTGCACTGGTGGATAAGTCACAACATTATTTGAGTTTCTGAAGTAAAACTTGCCAGCTGCTAATCTCTGGTAGTTTTCTCATGGGCCTGGCCAGATGGCACTTTCGGTGATAAAATTGTTCAAAGGGAACAACTTCTATATTTCCTCTCTACTGTTTCTCAGATATGTACATTTCTGCTCGTGAACACTTTGTCTTTAAATCCTAGAAGCATTCCATGATGGAACCTGCTGGAGTAGCCTGGAAACATAATGTAGACCCTGTTTAAACAGTCAGTCAAAATTATACACAGCAACACTTAGATTTTGTGGGCAGGAGGGTGAGAAAGGGTGTCACTACATAGCCCTGGCTCGCCTAGAACTTACTAGGTAGACTAGGCTGGCCTCAAACTTGGAGCCAATCTTCCCTATAACTCACACACATCTGTAATTCAGTGGGTTTTTATTGAGATGGGAGGCAGAGTTCAAGTCTAGCTTCAGGTAACTGTCAAGTTTGAGGATGGCCTTAGCTGTATGGTGATGGTGCTGCTGCTGCTGCTGCTGCTGGTGGTGGTGGTGGTGGTGGTGGTGGTAGTGGTGGTGATGGTGGTGGTGATGGTGGTGGTGGTGGTAGTGGTGGTGGTGGTGGTGATGGTGGTGGTGGTGATGGTGGTGGTGGTGGTAGTGATGATGATGGTGGTGGTGATGATGATGGTGGTGGTGGTGGTGGTGGTGGTGGTGGTGGTGGTGGTGGTGGTGGTGGTGGTGGTGAATATGTACCAAGTTGGATTAAATTGGAGCTCTGATCTTCCTGGTGAACCTTCAAGTTGATGAGCCTCAACGTCCCTATCCATACGTAAGGTAGGAATTGCCATGCGTAATTCACATTGTTGGGAATCAATCTGCAGACAGTACAGTAAGAGCCCAGTTCAGTGGCTGGCACACAAGGCACTCTGGGAAGTCCCATGCAGTTAGTCCACATCTGGTTCAGATCCAATGGGATGAATGCAGGGATTACAATTTTGTTTTTGTTTTTATTATATATCCCAGCTTCAAACTTGATTTCCTGATCCTCTTGCCTCTACTTCCAGAGTGCTAAGGTTGCAGGCATGGTGAACCATTTCTGGCTTATGGAACACTGGGGACTGAACCCAGGACCAGCACTTTATTAGCTGAGCTATATCTCCAGCCTCCTTTGTTTGTTGGTTTGTTTGAGACGGGGTCTCACTAACCATTTTTGATAGCAGCAGGTCACATAAGGTGACCCTTGAAACTTCACAGTCCTAAGACTGAGGCCTCCTTTGGAAATAAATGCTTTCAGGATGGGAGCCTCCGATGTTTTTGTTTGGGTCTTAACACAGCAAGAAGAGGCTTTCTCATGACATAGCTGAACCTATGAACAGACCTCAGAACAGAGAAAATAGAGTAGGACTGCCAATCCCTCTGCCTCTTATTGTGTCTTTCTGGTCCTAACCAGGATCCTAACTAAGGATGGTTCATGTGTCAATCATCCTTAGCCTGCCCTTTCTTCTCACCCCCACCCCACCCCAACTTGTGTTCTTTCTTTCCTCCTTTTAAAGATTTTCCAAAAGGTAAACCTCTTTAAATGCTCTTCTTGTGTGCCTGTGTGATTCTAGGGCAGGACCAAAGGCCCTAAGCAAGCAGGGTAGGCACTCCACCACTGACCTATACCCTACCCTAAACTTGGCCGACAGACCCTCTTCCTCCACAGTTGTGGCACTCCGGCAAGAGAACTTACAAATTCGAAGGGAGAAAATATAGTGTTCTGGCTCCAAACTTGAGAGATACCTGGATAGAAGCTGGATTTGAACTCTGCCTTCCGTCTCACTGTAAACCCACTAAGTGTGGAATTAAGACCTTGGTCTCATGACCTAAATCAAACGGCAAGAGCTATCGTGTGAATTGAACTGCCTATGAACCGATTTGACCTCCGCTTCACTCCTTCCTTGCTGGAAGGCCTGAGACAGGTCCCTTAGCCTCTCTGAGCCTCGGTTTCTTCATTTGTGGGATAACTACAAGAGCTCAAAGGGTTGATATGTGGGATAGATGGTGCCACCGCCTTTCCCATGACAGCACTTTAATACCAACCCTCCCTTCTCTACATGGCACCGTGCATGACTGCCCCTTCCCCCACTTCCTTTCTCTCCATCTTTTAGCCCTCCCTGGTAGTTTCTACATGTCCACCACCAGCATGGCTGAACTCTGGTCACTTTGCTCTGCCAGTTCCCCATTTCCTATGTTCTAGGTTGTTTGTTCATGTCTGTTACTGCCCAGCAGGGAAGACCCACTTTCCTTCTCCGGGCAGGGTTTGTTTGTTTGTTTGAAGTCTCGAGTTGCAGGGATGGGCCTGGGCCATCCATTGCTACTGCTCGGAAGTCTGTAGAGGGCATCAGGTCTTCCTTGGTGATAAACATTTAAAACCAACTTCAGTCGTGTGTGAACCCCAACCCTGGCTGCTGCTCACCAACTGCTTTGGATTCCACTACAGGATTGCATCCCCTTGGGGCTATTTACTCAGCTCTCAGCTGACACCCGGGCTGGGTTTTACCATCATCCAGAGATAAAAACTAAAAAATACAGCAGCTCCCTTAAGGACTGATGGCTTCTTTAAATGCCTAAGTCTTATCTACCGGCATTTCATAACGTGGGCCCCTGCATTTGGACTAGGCCTCAGGCCTAGCTTCTTTCACACCCTTGCTATTCACTCCCTGGATTCCTGGGCATATCTGCTTGGAGACCAGCCCCAGAAAGACCCAGGGTGGGTCTCTGTCCTCTAAGATCGTAGTGGCATGCCCTGTGGTCAGAGCTGAAGAGCTTGAGAAGAATTCGCCCCGCCCCTCGCCCAGGACTGTGGGTCAGGAATAGGGCTTCTGAGTCCTTTCTGAGTGTGTAAGACCCGGTGACGTCAGGGGAGTCCTTCGTTCATTCATCAAATATTTGTGGAGCTTCTACTCCATATAGAGTATCCTGCTGGGGGTTTGGTTTACAAAGATGAGTAAGTCATAGTTTCTAGTGAGGGCAAAGTCAAATACGCCCACGTACAATCACAGCTAGAAGTCTATGTGAAGGCTCAGTGCCTTAGCGGAGAAGGGAGTTCCCTGTGCCACAGATGGTGGAACTTGGTGGGCGGGGCATGACGTCACAGGAAAGATGAACCTTCACAGGAAAGGTCTTCAGAACCTTCCAGCAGGAGAAGCTCAGCCCTGGAGACAAATAGTACAAGGGCTAGGCTGGGGGGAGAAAAAGAGCTGTTGATTTGGATCCCCAGAAGCAGGTCTGAGAACAAATATTTGAGGGCAGTGGCTCCTTTGGTGACTGTCCCAGGAAGCAGCAGTTGCCATTAAGGTTAGAGGAGGTCACAGTCATCAGGCATATTGGGGAGTCACAGAGCACGTCAAAGGTTCACCAGAAAGGCGAAGAAGCTGAGTAGAGACTTGCTCCCAAGATGCTTCTACGTCACCCTGCCTAGGACAAAGAAAAGCCACAGGAAGAGCACATGGGCTCTCACGGCATTTACCTTCTTTTTTGTGTTTTTGGGTGTGGCACGTATGTGTGCGCATGTGTACGAGTGGAGGCCAGCAGACGCCAGGTGTCATCTCCCATGCACCTCCGCCTTATTCTCTTTTTTAAGCTTTTTTAAGACTGATTTCTTTTTATGTGTGTGTCTGTACGCCGACATGAGATTAAGTGCCCATACCAAGTATGTGCTTTCCGAGCCCAGAGAGTACTGCATCCTCTAGACCTTGCAGGTGGTTATGGCTTCTGGGAAGTGAATCCTGATCCTTTGCAAAGACAGGTAACAGCATAGAGCAAAGAGCCATGCCACTAGCTCTTCAATTTATTTAATTAATTGATTTGCCCTTCGCTTTATATATTTGTTTGTTTATTGAGATTGGCTCTCTTACTGAATCTAGGCTTCGCTGTTATGGTTAGATTGGCTGTCTAGCTAGTCTCCGGCAACCTCCTGTCTCTTTCTAGGCTCTAGCATTAGCGTAAGAATCACATACGGCCATTCCCAGCCTTTATGAGGTTGCTGAGGATCTGAACTCAGGACCTCATGCTTGTACAGGAAGTATTTTACCCAGTAAGCCATTTCCTAGCCACACACCCCCACCACCACCACCAAGCATAGCTCCAAGTGTAAAGAAAATGCAGCCAGATGTCAGAGAGGCTTCTACACTGACTGCTATGAAGGAAAACAAAAGACATGAAGACAAGAGAGGGCACCATATAGCATGGGCTGGCCACCTAAGTGCCAAGAGGAAACTTTAAAGGACTATGTGAGCCAAACACTGGGATAGCAGATAGTTGTCAGTGAGGGATATATGCAGCAGAATGCCAAGGTCAGAAACATATAGCTCTGTCTGGGAATGCGGAAAGACACCCAGACATCAGTCCCACCAACACACATGAAGGACCAACCAGCAGCATTTGCAAATAAATGTGTTAGAAGTCTGAAACCATAGGCACTATTGCATCTCTATGTTTATCCAGAACAACGGTTTATAAACTGTGATTTCTGGGTTGTTTCCCCTCCCCCTTATTTTATATTTATTTATTTTTTAGTATTTCTTGGTTTTGAGTAGAGTCTCATTGTGGAGCTCCAGCTAGCCTGAAACTCTATGTAGACCAGGCTAGCCTTGAACTCAGAGATCTGCCTGCTTTTGCCTCTCGTGTGCTAGAAATAAAGGTATGTGCCATGATACTCAGCCTTGTTTTTAATCTTCCTCTTCCTCCTCCTCTTCCTCTTCCTCCTCCTCTTCCTCCTCTTCCTCCTCCTCCTCCTCCTCCTTCTCCTCCTTGACACAGGCCATGCCGGTCTTTACCTCACCAAAGTTCTCCTGACTCCTGAGTGTTGGTATCACGGCTGTGCACCATCACACCTAGCTTGAATTATGATTTTATTTTCTTGAGCCCAGTGTGTGTTGAAGGGAAATAGCTGAGAGACAGGTTCATACTCAGCTCCACTCTACTTGGAGTCCCTCACTGCAGCCTGGAAGGGCAGGACAGGGCAGGGAGGATGTGATGAAGTGTTCTGTAGCTCCTGTTCCTTAGCTGTGCCCAAAGCTGGACACAGAGGACACTTCCTTCCCCTTGTGTAGCCCCAGCAAGCCTTCAGTGTAACCACCAGGCCCCTGCGAGGCCTCAGACTGTACTTTGGCATCATCAGAGGAGCCTGGACTTCCCCTTTGGCCTTGGCCAACTGAGTAGCCTAGTCCTCTCTCTTCGTGGACGGACGATTGCTCTGGTTGCCAGTGAGCATAAGAAACTTAACCCTGTCATTCAACAGCAGGACAACTTTCTGAAGTGGTTGTGTGACCTTTCCAGAAAATCCCCATGGAAAAAGGAAATATCCTAGTGGTAAACAAGGGAAAACAGAAACCTCCAAGGGCTCAAATCATTTCTAGAATGGAGCTACACACCCATGGTTCTGGACACAGACCCCGAGGTCAAGGGAATCTGGTAACTGGATTTTACTGTCAGAGTCCATGAAGGCCATCTAGGGTGGTGGTGGAGGTCATTCACTCCACTGTGTTACTGTAGGGACAATCAAACTTAACTCATCGGATAGCTATAGTATTCAAATGTCTTCAGGTAAAATGTCTTTCTTGGAAATAACAGACTACATATCCTGGAAAATTTCACAACTGAGGAATCAGAGTTAGTACTCAAACACTAGACCCTCTGTTGACAAACTTTCCTCGGTCATTCATCAAGCACTCCTCTGATGCTTATCCCAAGAACCATTGCTTGGAGCTGGAGAGAAACAACTTTAATAAGGTAATGTCTGTTCCCCAGGAAGGGCCTTAATCCAGCTGTGCAGAAATACTGCCTTTTAATTAACTAGAACCCAATATCACCAACGACACACTAATGGCGTATTCAAATGCATCTGCAGCATCTGATTGGGCAGCACGTATACTAGAATTGGAACCATCCTGAGAAGATCATCATGGCCCCTGCACAAGGAAGCCATGCAAATATGTGAACGTTCAAATGCATCTTGAAGGCCTAGGGCCATTTCCCCCCGAAAACAACCAAATAAATAAATAAAACCAATAAGGCACTAGGCTGGAGTTGTAGCTCAGTGTAAAATGCCTTTATAGCATACACGATGCCCTGGGTTTAATTGCCATCAACAAGAATGTGCTAGTACTTAGACTGCAAATGTCCCTTCTGCCCCTGTTTTCTGGTGACTACCCTGGGTTTCTGTTCTGCACATCACAACATCATGTGAATCCCTGGGTTTTACTCTAAAAACAGAAAATGCTTGTGACTCCTGGCAGTGTCAGACTCTGAATGTCTCCAGAACTCTCCAAACTCTCTTCTCCAAAGAGTTCTAAGGAGAAGTCTGAGGTTCTTTTCCCTTTCTGCTCCTGCAACCTTGAAAACTCAGATACTGGGCTGACGTCACATGGAACTGGCTAACTTAAGGAAAAAAACAAAAAAAACAAAAACCAAAAAATAATACAGAAAAAGAATCTATATTCAGGTGTATTGCAAACACAAACTTGCAATATTAACAATTTTTTGAGAGGTGCGGTCAAACAAACCACTGGCTGTGGATGCTTGTCCGTG